>NW_017732376.1:516722-517884 GCF_001890085.2 Hipposideros armiger | reverse complement strand
TCTTTGCAGTGATAATCAAGAGAAGATGAGGTGGTTAAGGTGGGCCCTAATCCAATATGATGAATGTCCTTATAAAAGGGAGAAATTAAAACACAGGCACTCACACAAGGAGAACCTGTGTGACTATGGAGGAATATTGGGGTGATGCCTCTATAAACCAGGCAATGCGAAAGATTGCCAACAAACTGCCAGAGGCCAGGGAGAGGCCTGGGACAGATGCCCCTCACAGCCTCGGAAGGAGCCGACCCTGCCGGCACCTTGACCTCAGACTTCTGGCCTCCAGACCTGTGAGACTACATTTCTGTTGTTTAAGCCCCCCAGTCTGTGGTGCTTCGTTACAACAGCTCTAGTAGTGTGGCAGTGGGCCCTAGACAAAGGCCTTCCCAGAACATGTGGTCACTAAGGATTTTGCGCGGGCTCCGGACAAAGACATTCCTGGACTATATGGTGATCAAGACTTCCCCGTATAATATTTCCAAATTCCTACCTCACCCGTGGACCAGTCAGGAACTGGCACAATGGCCACATGTCCTAATAATAAATCTTAGCTGCCAACCTGGAAACCTCAGGGTATCTAACCCCAAATCCCACCTGAGGAAGGGCTCAGCCTCTGGATGTGAATCCGCTGAGCCAGTGCCGGCATTAATAAAGGTTGCTTCCCACGCCTTGGTGTCCTGTCTCCTTGTCTGGGCTCCCCGCAACAGTAGACTAATTGGTTTAAGCAACGTTCTTATACAAACTTGATGGAGGAAAGGTAGTGCGAATAAATGTGAATAAGTTCACATTTCCCATAGAAAATCAAAAATTTGAAAAAAAAGTCAAGATTCCTTCGTAAGTATGTGCTGTAGAAAAGTCATCCGCGAGACAAACAGCTCTGAGTGGCGAGCTGCTTCCGTTTGAGGGTGTGGAGGAGCGGGGAGAAGGGGGCCACTGCTGCCTTCCTCAAACGTGTACGTGGAACACACGTCTGCGTTACTGCCACAAAACTACAAAAGGAAAATCTTTAAAAGTCTCGGCACCCATGGGTGACAGCAGCGGCATGCGGGAGACCAGCTCCCACAGGTCCAGGGGTTCCCTCAGGTGGAGGCGGAGTCGGAGAGGAAAAAGGAAAAACTGCTTGGAGACACAGGAGCACTTTTTTCAAGAAGTGTCTCACTTTATT
>NW_017732376.1:513835-515145 GCF_001890085.2 Hipposideros armiger | reverse complement strand
AGCATTTTAGTAACTCATGAAGTCAGCAATTGTAAATCTTCCAATTTTGTTGTTTTACAAGATTATTTCAGCTGTTCTAAGTTGTATTCAGTTTCCAAAGAAAATCCTCTGCTGACTCTGATTATTCTTGCCTTGAATCTATAATCAATTAGGGGGAATTGGCATGTTTGCAATACTGAGTTTTCTGATCCACTAACAATGTATATCTATTTATTTGTATCTTTGTTATTTAAAAGCATAAATGGCAGCGATTAATTACCCATTGTTACCAGACTCTGGGTTGCCTCACCATCCTATTTGGTTACTTACTTCTTCCATCACTTTTGTAACCAAATATCTATTATGAAATATTTGAAAAAACTATTTCCTAGCTAGATGCTGAATGCCCCCCACAACCCCAAATCTTCTCTTGACATCTCTTCCTACAATGTGTGGTCAGATACTTCCATATATAGGAGTCTAATGTATGTCTCTGCTTAAATACATGGCAGGTAATGGCGAATCAACACCCAAGTGCTGACTTGACTCTTTCCCAATTCCCATGTTAGAATGAAAATATTAGGAGAAAATGGAGAAGTCATGTAAACATACATGATGTTGAAAACAAGCACAAAGCAAAAAGCATGCATGCCCTCCCCCAAGAGGAAACAGCAAAATGGTCTCTGAAAGAGGAGGGTGCCAGAGCCTGTGGTCACTGCTGCCTTATCAGCAGTCGGGGACGTCTCATTACCCTGAGAGCCTGCAGGGCAGTCCTTATAGAAACCCTGCCTCCCAGCACCTGCACTCCAGTTTGATTTTCTACAAGTGGTTTTGAAAAGCACATTTCCATTTTCATCTTTTCCTTTTGGGAAATGATCTTAATATTGAAAATATAATACTGTAAGAATATGACAAGATACAAGGTCCCCAGAGTCATTCTCTCTTGAATCAGCGACGAAGGCCTCTGTGTCCAGCAGCAATCAAAAGTGATGACAATGGGGATGTGATGTACAGCATAGGAAATATAGTCACTCATATCGGAATAACTACACATGGTGACAGATGGGTATTGGACTCATCAGGGGATCACTTTGTAAGGCACATAAATGTCTGACCACTCCTTTCTACACCTGAAACTAATATAATTTGTATGTCAACTATAATTTAAAAATAAATTTTTGGGCCGGCCAAGTGGCGCGATGGTTAACAGCTGGATTTGGACACCAGAGGGCCCCGGTTCGGATCCCACATATGAGGGCCAGTGACACTGCCCTCTACAGCTAAGATGCTGAACAACAACTCAACCTGGAGCTGGGCTGCCATGAGTCGCC
>NW_017732376.1:506021-509101 GCF_001890085.2 Hipposideros armiger | reverse complement strand
ACCTTTACTAAGAGACTAGTAGTGTGACTAAAATTGCCTTTAGTGTATAAAATAGAATTATTGTGATATATCTATCAGAAGGGGAATTTAAATTTTTTAAGATATAAAGCAGTATCTGTTTCTCAGTCAGAGCTTCAGAATTTGTCACAATTGCAGTGTGTTTGGCCATGTCAGATACTGAGGTGCAGCCGGCTGCAGCCGGCTCCCGGCAGCGGCACTCCCCGCGAGAGGCTGCCCAGGGAACCCGCTCCTCTCTGCGTCCTCAGCTCTGCTCTGTTCCCCTCTCACCTCTGGTCATTTCACCCAGGCTCTCCTGACTCCTGAGAACCTTCTGGGCCCGGCGCCACATGCCACCTGCGGAAACTTTGCCTTCCTCCCGCCTCCACCTGGGCACCTGTAAAACCTGGCAGCACTGATCTGCAGTGTTACGTTTAATTGGCATAAGGTCCTTCAAGTTTGGAGTTAGGAGCTCCATACTCTCGCACACGTTTCTTCAAATGATCAAAGCCCATTAATGGACGTAAGATAGAGCCTTGCCCACCCCCACCTCACCCACCACCCGCAACTTCAATTCTGAAATGTTCAGTTCCTGAGTAACAGCTCTACTGTTTGGACCAAACATCGATTTTTGTGATGTTTCAAATAAAAGTGATATATTTAAATCTGTTTTACAGCCATCCCTCCCTGGCCTCCTAAAGATGCATTCTTAATAATTTTACACCACATACAGGAGTTTTTTGTTGTCATAACCTTTGCGGTTCTCCACTCAGGTTTCTGACACAGGCAGGTTGGGAATGGCTCGCACCTCCCCACCCCACCAATGCTCCACCCACCGAACCTGCATGGGTATCTCTTCCTGCAGTGCCTCCCCTCCTGGGTGTGCGCTCTTCTAACTGACTCCCGACACCCAGAGGCCTGAATTTATCTCCAGGCTGGGAGGCCGCCAAGACATCCCAGGGGTGGCCCGTCACCCACTGTGAAATCCCCCTGTTCCATCTCCTGCTCCCTTTCAGAGCCAGAGGACTGGATGACAGCAAGCATGTCAGCCCAAATCTTAAGCACCTGCTGGGATCTGCTCAAGATTGAGTCCTCTCGGCCAACATCACCCAAGTGCGAGGGCAGAATGCTTTCCTCCACATACAGGGATGGCTCACAGGTGGAGGACAACCATGTGGGTTTGCGGACAAGGCATTTTGACAGGTCGGAGACGTCCTGGGGGCATCCCCCTATACCGTTCCTTTTCTTCCTGTGCACAGGAATGACACAGGGAAGAAGTCGTGATGGGACCGTCTGCAGCTCCCGGCTCTGCAGTGTCAGCAGCCCTTTCTGACTTGTTCCAGCACCACCAAGAGGTGTGACAGCGTCCTGGGGACTTAGGAGTGTCACTTCTCAATACAGCCCTATACGGATGCAGAGAGATTGCTACTATCACTAGTCTTCAGTGCAATGCTTCCCCTCATGCACTGAATTCATAGATGAGAGAGCCGGGCAGAAANTTTTACTCCATGGGATTTGGGGGATTCTCTCAAGGTATCTCTTCTCCCAATCATAAACTTTTGACATAAAAATGAAGCAGTATTCTTATAAAATGTCCAAGTGATTTTGTTTCTTTTTATTTTTTCATATTTTCCAGCCGACCGCTGTGGCCTACACTCCCAGAGCTCTGACCCATGAACTACAGGATGCCCAGGCTAAGCTTCACAACTGTGTGAAACTGCATGAATACTATGATTATAGGTAGACTTTTAAAGTAAAATTTGTAAGATATATATATATATATATGTATTCTTTAAAATACATTTTAAATACAGAAAATAAAACCCTTTATTTAAGAAGTGGGACATTTCACCTGACCTGACTATTCCAATCAACTCTATTCCAATAAAATCAAGGTTCCCAGCAGTTTTTCTTTTTAAATAAGGGCCTTCTTTGAGATATTGACATAAGCTACAGACCCCATGCCAGAATTATTCACTGACACTGAAATTTATATATAATTTTATAAGCTTTATGAGAGACCTACTAAAGATCTCTATGTATTGCTTTAACACAGATTAAATTATAACACATAATAATAATTATATATTTAATTAATTAGTTATACATTACATTTAATTACATATACTTACATATAATTTAATTAAATTATAATATTTGACAAAAATAATTTTCCATCATATCAGACCCCCTGACTATATGGTTTTATCTCTGCTTCCTCCTCACTCAAATCTACTACTGTCCGTAAAAGAATACACACACGCACAGCACACAAATAGAAAAGGGGAGGAGATAACAAAGGGTGAGAGGTCAGCCCGTGTTGAAAGACGGAAGTCTCCGAGTTAGCAGAGCACAGCAAGCTCGTCCGCAGTGCCTGCTGACAGCAGGAGCAGAGAGACAAGAGCAGAACCCCGGAAGGCTCAGCTACTCCATGCACCAGTTACTACGTCACAGTGCGAGATGGTGGCATTAAAACAAACCAAAACAAAGGAGTGGAGGATTGTTTAAAAGTCATAGGCTTGTTAAATTCCTTAAACTGACTTCTTTTTTTTTTTTTTTTTTTTTTTTTCAGCTGAGCCATCCTGCCACCAGTTGGCAGCTCAGCGGCAGCTCAGCTTGGGCCATGATTAAACTGACTTCTTAAAATGACCCTGTGATTACCTTTCTTTATGGATGGGGAAACTGAGGCAAAGGTAAGAACATTGTCCCAAATCATATGACTAGTAAGTGGATGTCTGTGATTCAAACCCTAGCATTCTCGCTCGAGAGCCCAGGCTGTGAAATGCTTTGTCATCTCTCAAACAGAAGATCCTAAAAGCTTCCAGGAAGGAGAGATGCCTGAATTGAGAATCTGACTTCAACAACAACACTGGAAACTAGATTTCAGTGGAGAAACGGCTTCAAAGTACTCAGGCATGCTTGGCTATTCATGGGGTTGTTGGTTCGGCTATTGTAACAAAGATCCCAAACTAAGAATTTGCTTTTCTCCGGCCGGCAGAGTGGCACGTTGGTTAAGAACTGGATTGGGATGCCAGAGGGCCCCAGTTTGGATCCCACATATGAGGGCCAGTGACACTGCCCTC
>NW_017732376.1:494862-501187 GCF_001890085.2 Hipposideros armiger | reverse complement strand
TTTTATTATGTTAGCTATGGATTAAGAAATAAAGGCCAAATGTGGCGATGGCTTGAAAATAAGCTGACACTTGTGAAAAAAGGTAAGAGGAAAAGATTCGAATTTGCAAGTTAATAAGACTCTATCAGGTTGTGCTTCCTCATCCCTTTTTAACTGTCTTTACCATGCGTTTCATAGGACTAGGTGAGCGTCTCATGCACCCCTTAACCCAGAAGAAAGAGCGATTTAGGGGCTGCATAAGGGTTTCCTGTGAGTTCCTGAGAACACAGGATTGGAGACACGTCTCCTAACTAGTCCAAGTTTTCAAGGTCTCTTTGCAATAAGGCCGGCACCCTCTCAGAGTCCAGCCACCTCAGACAGCATGGGGCGTAGCTAAGCGGAGATGTGGGGGGAAGGGTGAGAGGGGGAGAGAAAGGGGGCCGCAGAAAGCATCTGCCTAGCAGAGCTGTCCTGGAAGCCTCTCTTCATATATACGCGGGGACTTTCCCAGTCCTGCTCGGTGGGGAAGAGCTTAGGAAGCTGGAATTGTGCTGAGTGTGTGCACCATGCAGTGAATATAACTTCAGATTTTACACATATCCAGACGGAAGCGGGAGGGGAGCAAAGTGTCTGGAGGTGGCATGTGGAGCCCGGCGTAGAAGGTTCTCAGGTCTCGGAAGTGCCTGGGCGAAATGACCAGGAGGTGAGAGAGGGGGCGGGCAGAGCTGAGGATGCAGAGAGGAGCGGGCTCACAGCCTCTCGCGTGGAGTGCCGCCAGCATCAGCCCGTCAGGGCCAAAGTCCTTTAAAGGTCTTCTTGAAGGTAATGCGTGTTTGTGTTTCTGTTTTGTAAGAGGCTGAGTTTGCAAGAAAGACCTGCAGGTGCTCAGGTCCAGAGGCAGACAGGCAGTCTGCACAGACTCTGCTGCTGTCTTAGGGTCGTGCCCAGCATTGAAGGAGCGAGCAGATGTTAGGCCCATGCACAAAGCAACCACAACACGGATGAACCTAGAGGGTATTATACGCAGTGAAATTAGTCAGACAGGGAGAAAAACACACCAAATGGTTCCACTTAGAGTGGACTCTAAAAAAGAAAAAACAAAACAAAAAATAGACTCATAGGGGATGAGTCAGAGACCAAGGGGATGGTTACCAGAGGGGAGTGGGTGGAGGGAAGGGTGAAAATGGTGAAGGGGAATATAGTCAACAATATAGTGATAAGTTTGCATAGTTTGACATGTTTGACAGATGATTGATTCCTACCGTTAGGTGATCGCATTTTAAGATACAAAAAAATTCAAATCACTATATTGTACACCTGAAACTAATAGAATACTGTATACTAACTGTACTTAACAGCGACTCTGAGAGGGCTGCCCGCTCTCCAGAAGAGAGACCGGCACGATCTGCACATCAGTATAGGAACAATTCAGGCCGGCTTTGCCGCTGCGAAAATACCTGGGAGAAATTAAAACTCCAGACCAGAATTTCTCCTGAGTTACAAATCCAAATGCGCTCGACACAAGAGGTGTAGGAAAATCTAATTAGAAGGATTAATAGAAAAATTGGTCCTAGGCCAGTCATACTGTTGAGCCATCTGGAAGAATTAAGCGAAAAGCCAAAAGTAAATGGAGGGAACAGTGCACTAAACTGACACTCCATCAGACAACTGCAGAGTAAAGTTCTTTAGGGGAACATGAAGCATTTATCAAGACAGATCACATCTGGGTCATAAACAAAATTAACAAATTTAAGAGCATAAAAAGCATACAAAGTATGTTCTTAACCCTTGGATTAAAACTAGAAATCAATAACAGATATCTAGAAAATCTGCATGTATTTCGAAAATAAACAGTATGCCTCATAATCACCCATGAGTCAAAGGGGAAGTGAATAGTAAAATTAAAAATATGTTGAACTGAATGAAAAGTATGAAAATACTACATATCAAAATTGGTAGGATACAGCTAAAGCCGTGCTGAGAGGAAACTTTATAGTAAAAGCCACTCATTAGAAAAGGACAGTCTCAGGCCAAGTAGCTCAGTTGGTTAAGAGCTTGCTCAAGAGTTTGAGCTCTGAGCAACAGTGGTTCAATTCCCGGCCTGAGCTGAGCAGCCGCTGAGCTGCCAACAGGTGGCAGGATGGCTCAGCTTAAAAACAAACAAACAAACAAACAAACAAACCTAGAAAAGTCTCATATCTATAATCTAAGCTCTCGCCTTAAGAAACTAAAAACAAAAAGAGAAAATTAAATACTTTTGTTCCAGTTAATAATTTGATTTTTCACCTGGTTTAAAAAACAAAGAAAATCTAAGTGAGGGAAATTCTCTAAAACCTTGATATTCTTCAAAAGTATCAAGCTTATGAAAGACAAAGAAAGACTGAGGACCTGTGGAAAATTGAAAGAGATTAAAGAGATGTGACAACTAAATTGAACGTGGGTCCCTTCATTGGATGCTGGCATGGAAATGACGTAAGTTTAAAAACTGGTGAAATCCAAAGAAAGTCTGTAGAGCCATCCCTGTTGATAAGTGTTGCTACAGTTTATTTATTTTTCCTTCTATTTAGTATTCTATTGTTACATCATAAATTATCAGGTGTCATGGAGGAAAAATATTGTTTAATTACAGAATATCTTGATATATAAGTAGGTATATATGTGGGAGTGTGTATAATCATATGTACATTATAGATATAATAATGTTCATATATAATAAATATAATAAAAACATGCAAGGAAATGATAAGTGTCAGCCTCAGGAGAGTAATTATATATGGGAAGGAAGAGAATGGATTTCCATGAATATTTTAGCATTTGATTTCCTTTAAGAAAACTCATAGAGATCTAACACTAATTTTCAAAATTGTAAGACATGTTAAATCTGAGCACCTGGGTTTGTAGGCGACCCTTGTGTTCCACACTTGAAATATGTCACAATTTAACAAGAGAAGTCCAAAATCACTCAGAGCAGTGTGGTGAGGACTTGACAGAAGTTCTGTTCCAATCAGAAAGTGACTTCAGTAACCAGGCTGACGGGTACTTTTGACATTTTCTTGTTGATATGCTGCATTAATATTTGTGAGTGCATCAACTCTAGTTGTCAAAATTGGGTTTACTTTTTTTCAGTCTTTGTTTTTTGCAAAGGAAGATCAGGATATGCCTGAGGAAGAAATCCCGGTCCCAGCCCAGCCAAATAAAGAGATAGAACATCACTTGGAGAATTAAAAAAGGTCGTTCCTTATTAAATTATCCAACTTCTTCTATAAAGAAAATGGCCAGTTGCCCATATTCCAACAACAAAGACTGCTGGGCTTCTCACAACTCCAGACCTGTGTTTATTTAGATGGTCAATCACAGTGGGGGGAACACTGTGAGGAGGCTTGACCAGCTGTCATTCTTCCCACGGTTAGAGCACATCAAAGTAAGACGAAAAAATAATACTCCAGGACGTCATTCATCCTTTGCCTAAGAAGATGGCACTCTGATAGGAAAACTGCTTGTCAGTATTTTCATGTGCACCTAGTCCTTTGATTTTTGCATTTCCATTCAAATATTTTCAACTCTTTTTTTGTACCAGACTTCTACAGTCATGTTAAAAAATCTCAGCATTATAATCAAATTGAACTGCCTGCTGAGTGCTATTTATAAAAAAATTCTATGAGTAGAGGGAATAATAACAGCCAGTCTTCACAGCATATGTGGTTGTCAAGAGAAGAACCCAGGATGAGTGTTTATGGGAGTAAAGCTCACGCTTGCAGAGAATCACACTTAAATGCAACCTCCTTCTTCCAGGTCATTTTTGGTCCCATGATTACCGGACCTCTTTCTGTGTCCATACGTCGGTGGTCCAGTCACAACCATTGCCTGCACTCTGGTTCAGGAAGCACTTTGCTCTCCTTGGAGCACCTACTTTCACTGGATTTCTGCTCCTACGGAGAAAAATGGGCAGAGTGACCTCCTTGAAAGGCTTTCACTGTTTTACAGACCAGATCATGTCAGAACTGCTCTCATCGTCCAAGTAGAAGTGAACCATGTTTTATTCTTCACTTCTTCCATGCAGCCATCATGACTGGGGCTGAGCTTAGCCATTAAACTCCCAGGGTACCTTTCTGACTCACATCTGCTCACCACTAGTTGAGTGCTTAGCATGTGCCAGGGCTTCTGCCAGGTGCTGGGGAGGCACACACATGACACCCCCTGTCCCCGAGAGCTCTCAGCTCACTGGAAGCCACAGGGATGGGGAGGCCACCTAGAGGCCATGCAGCCTGGCCTGGGTCTCTGAGCTTGTGGAGGAGACAAGAGGTTGCAAGGTAGAGGGAGGATGTCATTTCAGGCTGAGAAAACGGCTAAAGCACAGAGGTAATAAAAAACACTGGATTAGGGCCAGGAAGGGGCATGTGTAAGAATCCACAGGCAGTGTGACATGATGCAGAAAAATACAGGGTCATTGTGTTGGACAGTAATGGATTCCAAGTTTATTTGAAGATAGAACGTTTTAAGTCTCTTAAATGCAGAAAGATTCTGCAGAGCTTTATATAAAGCTGGTGTCCTTATAAGAAAAGAAGAGACAGCAGGCCATGAGAGATCATAGTGAGAAGATGGTCATCGGCAAGCCAAGGAGAGAGGCCTCTGAGAAACCAACCCTGTTGGGACCTTGATTTTGGACTTTCGGCTTCTAAAACTCTGAGACACACATTTTTGTTGCTGAAGCTACCCAGGCCATGGCATTTCTTAAAAATAGCAACCCAAGCAAACTAATACAAGTGCTATATTCCAAACATTGAAACTTGGACTGAAAAGGTGAAATTTGGGACACCCTTCCCTCCCAATCCCAGGCTGGACGTTAAGAAGTAGGGAAGGGGGAGGCCGGTTAGCTCAGGTGGTTAGAGCGTGGGCTTATAACACCGAGGTTGCTGGTTCGATTTCCACATGGGCCAAGGAGCTGCGCCCTCCACAACTAGATTGAAACAACTACTTGACTTGAAACTGATGGGTCCTGGAAAAACACACTGTTCCCCAATAAAATTTCTTTAAAAATAAAAAGAAGGGAAGGGAGGAGTGGGAGTGCAGACAGGGACATGGTGTTCTCCTCCGAGTGCTCCCTGCCCTCCAGCTGACCAAGATTAGCACTGAGGCCTCCTTTACCAGCCTCTGTCTGCCTGCTCTCCTGGGGCACAGGGTGATTTGCTTCTAGAGACCCTACAAGAGGCCCCACTGCACATTTGCTTGACCTGATCCTACTTGCCTTCTTCCAGTGACCCTTAGCTCTGGCTCCCCTAGCCTCCTGCAAATGGTCCTCTTGGTGGAGTCCTGGAGAGACCATCTCAGCCAGTTTATTCCCACTGGCACCATTTGACTCAAGGGAAACCCAATCATCCATGTGCCATGAGGACAGGAGTAGCAGATTGAATTGCAGATCAAGAAGGAATGAGACATTAGCCTCCCCTTCTTGGACGCACCTCCAGTCTTTACGTGGTCTGTTTGATACCTTTTTTCTAGTTTTGAAGAGGCCTCTATGGGTTAGAACATGAGCCCTAGTCCCCTCTGCTAGCCCCATGAGTCCCAACTCAGTGGTACTCACTCTCTGCTCACCATCACATCACAGCCAAACATGGGCTGAGATGACAGTTGTGGGTGACCTCATGGAATCATCTGGTTCCTCTCCACTGGGGCCACTAATGCTGTGTCTTACGTTTCTAAATGAAAAGAGATCAACGAACCCAGGTTGAAAATTTTAGTTTGGAGAAATAATATTGGAATCAATCTGAAATATGTTTTTCTACATGAAGTATATCCAAAGTAAATATCTTATTGGCAAGTAAAAAAGGGAATAGGCTGGAAATATATATATTCTAATGAGTTCATAGAAATCTTAAGATCAATGCAATTGAGAAAAAGAATGAAAAGAAAAAGGAGAATAAAAGACCAAAATGGATTTACTGAATGATCACTATGTAGGAGTGATGCCAAAGATGCTGGTGGAGGGGCTTAGAATGAGCCATCGCAAAGGTGGGAATTGTGTGGCATTGTAGATGAGAAGGAAAGAGGTGAGAAACCCTGGAAAAAAGAACACCTTTTTGAATGAGAAAGAAAGCCTGAAAAAGGCTTGATAATGATGATGATGATGATGATAGTGATGATGGCGATGGTGGAGGTGAGGATGGTGCTGCTGCTGATGGCGATGGTGGTAATGATGGAGATAGTGATGATGATGGTGGTAATGTTGATGGTGGTGGTGATAATGGTGATGGTGGTGATGGTAGTGATGGTGGTGATGGTAGTGTTGGTGATGACGATGGTGATAGTGGTGATGATGGTGATGGTGGTGGTGATGGTGGTGGTGGTG
>NW_017732376.1:475489-494577 GCF_001890085.2 Hipposideros armiger | reverse complement strand
CCACTCTATGAGGTTAAGTGCTGTTTTTTCCCCACATTACACAGTTGAGAAAAGTGAGATGAACTCCAAACTGGGATTTTGGAGGAGCTGTTTTACCAAAAACTTTGTCTTTTCTGATCTTGGGGCTCTTTAGTGGTAACTCACCAGCATGCTCTGAGCATGACTATAAATAGCTCCCTGAGCCCTTTAAGACTGTGAAGCCATGACCAAATGCAAATAATACATTTTCCCCAAAAGTACCAAAGAACACAGGCCTGATCATCCAAGGCACTTAGATGTGATGCATTTTTGAAGAGAAAGAATGCCTCCAACACGAAAATTAAAAGCAGCTTTTGCTTCCGGAAAGGTAGCTACATTTATCCTGCCAACTCACACATTAATTACCTCTCAGGTTACCAAAGGAATAATGGTGACAGCCAGCTTGTTATGTGCTCAGCCTGTGAGTGTGGGAAGCATCAATCGCACAGCTGGGCTGAGGTAGAGCAGGATTTAAACACAGGGATTCTGGAACCAGACCTTATAAACTTAACTTTACACCAATTTCTGTGTCCTATCAGAAAGCATCAAAGTGGCTGAGAGGCTTAAAAAAGGCTTTAGTGGATCCAAATTAGTGTCTTAAATAGTGTTTTCTCAGTCAAAGTTACATAAGTATTGGGTTGTCAGAAAAGTCAAGATGCATTTTTGCAACGAAAAACAGAGGAAAAATACGTCACAACTTTTTCAACAACCCAATAGTTCTCTCAGAAATATTCACATTCAAAAACATCTGAAAATGAGTGAGGTTTCTACAAAGTCTGACAATTAAGTTCGTGAACTTGTTGCAATGATGTTGCTAACATTTTTTGATATCAAAGGGATTATTCATCATGAATTTGTACCAACTGGACAAACAGTTAACCAAGTTTACTACTTGGAAGGGCTGAAAAGGCTGCATGAAAAAGTTAAGGCGAAAACGATTGAAATTTTTTGCCAAAAATTCATGGCTCTTGCATCACATGACAATGCACCAGCTCACATGCCACTGTCTGCGAGGGAGTTTTTAGCCAGTAAACACGTAACTGTATTGGAACACCCTCCCTACTCACCTGATCTGGCCCCCCGATAACTTCTTTCTTTACCTGAAGAGAAAGGAAATATTGAAAGGAAGATATTTTGATGATATTCAGGACATCAAGGGTAATATGACGACAGCTCTGATGGCTATTCCAGAAAAAGAGTTCCCAAATTGCTTTGAAGGGTGGACTAGGTGCTGGCATTTGTGCGTAGCTTCCCAAGGGGAGTACTTCGAAGGTGACCATAGAGATATTCAGCAGTGAGGTGTGTAGCACTTTTTCTAGGATGAGTTTGTGAACATAAATTGTCAGTCCTCATAGATCCTTTTTATCTTTGTTTTCTAACACATTTCAGAATGCCCATCTTGTAGTAGGTATTCAAGAAATATTTTAATATTGTACCAGATTTCTCTTTTGATGGTACTCTGTTGATTTGTGTTATGTCATTAAATACTCCAAATGGTTTCTGGGAATCTTTTATATCCAAATGTATCTGTTAAGAAGGAGGTGCTAAATGATATTTAAGAAAACAAGAAACTTGGTCAGTATGCTTGGAGGCGGGGAGCCTTCTGACACCAATTAGAAGGATTCTCTAAAAATCAACTTCCAGAGCTGATATTGGTGGGCAGGAAAGAGCCTACTAATGGAGGCTGAACACTAATGCAGCTCCTGCAACTAAGGAGCTATGTAACCTTGTGAAACTCACCACTTAACCCTCCAGGACATCAGCTTTCTCAACTGGAACCAGAGGATCTGGGTCAATGTCTCTAAGATCCCTTTATTCTTAAGATTCTATGACTCTGGTATCAAATACCTCTTATTAAAATTTTTAACTGGACTTGGAGCTGAGCTAACTGCGCCCTCCACAACTAAAATTGAAGGACAACAGCTTGGCTGTTCCCCGTCCCCAATTCCCCAATAAAATCTTTAAGAAAAAAAAAAGAGTTTTAAAAATTTTATAAAGATAGTCATAATGTCTAAATCTTTCTTAGTTATTGAAACAGTGGCTTAGCTGCTGAATTTCTTCAAAATTGTATTTTTAAGGAGAACCATCTTATAGTAAACCAGGGAATGACAAACTTTTGATTCTTTGTTCCCAGAACACAGCTTGAATGCAATGTAGCTTTTGAAAGTGATGGCAGCGAATCCCAGATCACAGAATTTGAATAGCCTCATAACTTCCCTGCAGATTTGTAACCTGATAATGACATCCACACTCAGTGGAAACCTGTCCAGTAAGCCCAATGGACTGTACAAATGTGTGGAAAATGCATTCTGTGCCATTAAAAACACAGCAGTAGCTCATTACACCTTAATAATGATGAAAATGCCAATTTGTATATTCTTTAAGTTCATCAGAAAATAAGCAATAAGAATTGTAGTAGGTATTTATAAAATATACATTCTTTCTAAGTGTTTTGAGGATTTTAAGGAAGATTAAAATTATAGAAATTCACAGCGTTATAGTGGTTTGAATAGTGTCCCTCCAACATTCATGTCCACCTAGAATCTCAGAAAGTGACCTTATTGGGAGGTGAGGTCTTTGCGGATACGTAATTAGTGAATTGAAGATGAGGGTGTGCTGCATTAGGTTGGGCCCAAATCTAATAACTGGTGACTTCAGCAAAGAGCAGAGGACACACAGACACACCCAGGGAAGAAGGCCAAGTGAAGGAGACGGAGGCTGGAGTGATGCAGCTACAAACCAAGGGGCACCAAGGAGATCGGGCAACGCCGGAAGCCGGGACAGAGGCAAGGAAGGCTTCTTCCCAGCCTGCAGAGAGTGCATGGCTCTGTCATTGCTTTGCTGTGGGGCTTTTAGCCTCCAGAACTGTGAGAGAATAAATTGCTGCTGTTTTAAGCCACCACGTTTGTTGACATCAACCAAGTGTGTTGTTACATCAGCCCAAGGAACTGACATAGGTGTTAAGGTGGATAAAGGAATAGAAAACGGGGAAGGGAGATGACATTCACCAAAGTCCTGCGGTGATTGTGCACTTTACTTATTTCATCCAATTTCATTCTTACAGTTATCCAAGAATATTGTCTCTATTTTACAAATGAATAAGTGATCCTCCATGAAGTTAACATACTTGTTTATGATTATACAACTAGTACGTGGCGGATGAGGTTGGAAATCAGACCAAATAATAAACTCATGGCTTCTCCTACAACTGCCATTAAGGGAAGCAGAGAGCTCCGTCAAACATCTAAAGAAACTAAAACTATGGCTCGTGGAGGGAGGCAACTCAGCTTCAGTGATTCAAAAGGGACAAATAGAAGGACATGGGTGGTCACTCAAGGGAAGAGGTAACACGAGCGGTCATCCCAGGCGGGAGGTGGTGCCTCCTCGGAGCAGCCAGCCTCACCAGGAATCCTATTACCCCAGATCGTGGGAGCTGCAGCAGCTGATCTGAAGGTAGCCTGAGCCTTCCTGTTCCCCTGGGGGAGAGCTCCCAGACGTTCTCTGTGGGGAATGGTGACTCTGTGTGAAGGGAGACCCTGTAGGAAATTGAACTACATGGTGAATGGTAACAGAGGCTGAGGCATTCTGTGTATTCTAAAATGTGCCTAACATGGTCTGCAATGTACTTGCACTGCACCTTCCTCCAGCGGCCTGGCACTGCAGGCATCGGAGATGAATACAATTCTCCTCTCAATTCGTCATGTGATACGGGAGATAGCTCGCACACAGTCATGGACAACTCATTATCACCACCCCCATCGTGCTGAAGGATTGGAGGGGTGTTGACTCACCGTCTGATTTCAAATGGACCAGCTCTGTGACTCTATCACGTCTTTTCTAGGTTTGCTGGAAACCAATGCCCGTGAGTCACAAATCATTATGTGGTTGGTCTCGAGTTGCCCTTTTCAATGCAGGGCTCACTTTATAACTAGACAGCCACTCAACAATGTGCCAGGGCAGTGCACATCGATGCATTCAACAATTTTCCTGTGTGACTACCTGATGAAATGAGGATGCTAGGGCATTAAGATTGAATAAGGTTACTTTCCAAAATTGCAAATCTTGGTCCTATTATTGAAAAAGAGAGAGCTATTTCATAATGTTTATGTTTAATATGTGGTTGCATATCTGCTAAGGTAAGCAGTTCCTCCAGCTCCTCAGATAGCTGGGGGGGGGCCTTCGATTGCCCCTGTTCCTCGGTCTTTGCATCTGTGTTTCATTTCTTGTGGTTTCTGAGCACCACAGCTCAGGTCTCTGAAATTCTGCAGTTAGTTTCAGCATGGGCCAGTGTTAATCACGCCTGCCCCTTCGCCCTCATTGAAACACTAAGCAAAGCTGGGTAAGGACAGGAAGAAAGCAGAGGGTCTACAGGTGGGCAAACACACTGGGGACCAAGGCCAAGTCATGTCACCCCACTGAACCATAACTCTATTAAAAAGGTGGATTTTATACTAAGCTAGATGGTTTCCCTGGAAAATTGAGTAGAGTAGAAGGGCTGGTTTTGGAAACTGGATGTCTTCATAACTCCTAAAATCAATGAAAACCAGGTATGGGGCCCTGAGGAAGAAACCTTTCTTCAAGTAGAGGATGAGGTTAAAAATCAGAAGTTCAAGCGGACACTGTTAGTAAAGCATCCTAGAAAATGGCGATTATTTCCGCAGCTTTGTCTGCTGATGGAGAGGTTCTGAAATCTCAGCCAGTCCACTTACTGCGTATCTGTGCCCCCCACCAACCCGAGTGCCCGATAATGGCCTTAATGACAGTACACTTAGGCTCCAAAGGGCGGGGGCGGGGGGGGGGAAACACTGCTTGGTTCCAGCTTACTGGTCAAAGCCAATTTTAAGTAATTTATTTTGTATAAGAAATGGCAGTTCCATGCAGCGAGTGAAGATCAAATAACTTTGTGTTTGTCAGGAAAAGGACTCTTAGTCCCCGAAATCCCATCTGGAACAGGAAGCCGACCAGGCTCTTCAGAGACTTGTCAGCCACTCTCAGGCCCCGGTGTGGTCAACAGGGAAGGAACGGGGACCCAGAGGGCCAGCATGGCCTGCTTACCTGGGTACGGGCTCCTTAATAAGTGACTAAAATCCAAAACGAGGACCGGGCGAGAAGCCTAGCTTCAACTCTGCTTCCACTCTCTGTTTCCTCCCTGCTATTAGTCAGGCATGTACCCTTATAAATCCCTCTGCTTTCCCCTAAAAAGCATGGTTCTCCCTCTGCACTTTATGAGCAAAACTAGGTGGGGTGGGTTGCTTTTCTGAGTGTGTGTCCTGCAGGACCCCCTTCCCTCAGGGTTGAGGGTCTGTGGCTGTGGTGACGTTGCACAGAAACCGGAAGAAAGGAGCCCCCAGCAGGAACCCCCCACACCCTTCAGAAGTGCTACAGAAAGAGCAACATCTCCACCACCTGCATGGACTAGTCCCTCTCTCTCCATCTGTGGGATAAGAGTGAACACAGGGGTCCAGGATAAGCCAGCCTGCAAGACCTGGGCAGGTGGAGGTGGGCTGGGTCTGCACACAGCCTAGGGAGCTTGGCAGGAAAGGCTGTGAATTGCAGCAGGTTTCTGAACAGATTTTTTGTGCTTTCTTTGGAGCCAAAGAAACCTGAGCTGAAATAACTGCCTCTTAGAATCTGTGTGGCCTGGGGAAACTTGGCCACTTGAAGCTTCAGTCTCCTAGTGTCTATCATGAAAATGAATGATTCCTGATGCTCAGGGCTGCTGTGCAGATCAAATAGTAAAACATCCTTCCCTAGTGTAGTGTCTGCTGCAAAAAGAAATGCATTTCCCCCTGGATTTTGTATTAGGCTTTCTTGTAGAATTTCATTTGAAGATAAGGGTGAGCTATTGAAGAGACAAAAAGAAGGATTGAAATTCACAGCCTTAATCCATTTAATTGATCTCAACAGTGAGAATTTCTGTCTTGTTGGAAGACTGTTAGAAAGGAACATTGAAGGACAGGGACTCCCCACCCCACCCCACCCTATCCCCCTCACACACACAGCTCTTTAGAGCACATGACATTTTCATTTATCCATGTAAATGGGTACGCAATGAAATAATCTCTGAAAATCAGATACCTATCACCACACCCTGCCGAGGGCTAAACATCTTTCTCATCATAAATTTGAGCTTCATTGGGACACGGTGGGGAGGCTCTCAGCCTCTGAGAAGTTACATACCTATCAGTTGTTAAAGTCTAAATGATTTTGGGTATTTAGACACGAGTTTCTCCTGAGTATAACTGCCTAATGACATTGTGCAAAAGAAAAGGAGGTGATATCTGCTTAGAACACATGCTGAACACTGTCTGGGGACAACATGCAACCCCAGGTTAGCAGAAAACAAAAAGACAAAACTAACTATGGCAAAAATATTTTATAAAAATCTGGTTATTATAACCCCTGCTTTTGGAGAATAAATAATAAGCAGCTAACCCTTTTCTGACTTGTATCTCATAGTCTTCCTCTCCACTAATTTCTAAGTTGAAATTTAACAGGCGCTAGAGTGAGGGTTTCAGCGTGGCCACCAGGATTCACAGAATTTAATATGCCCCTATCCCTGGCTTTGACCCAGTTTACAGTAGAGAGATCCCCAGAGCACCCCAAGTTCTTGGTAAAGTTCTCCACTCACTGCCATGTCGTGGCCCCACCCCCTTACAGGATGCCACTGCCTCCAGGACACACCCATGCCCACCACTGCAAGCCAGCTAGTGCTAAACATTATATGATGCCAAGAGCTCTGAAAACAAACATCTGTGGGGAAGGTTCAAGGGGCAGGTGACACACCCCAACAGCAAACCTAGTTGTTATGGTGACTAACAAGGGCTGAAATTCAGGGAATCACAAAACATTGAAATGAGAGAAGGATTTTTAAAATTTTCTTGTAAGTTCCATGTTTTTCCCAAAATAATCCACTTTAAAGTAAGTCTACTATCTTCCTAATCCTATGGGTCAAAAACCAGACCATCCATAAGGATTTTTAAAGAAGACAGATCAACCAAAAAAGAGATTCTTATACTGGTAACAAACCTTTTGGCCTAACTGATTAATAATGCATCATTGGATAAGGGCCAATCTCTATGCAACACAGAACTTTTGAAAATAAGAGCTTTAATTTAAGAATATAAATAGTGGCTTATTATTCCTTAAAATACCCCAAATTCCAACAAAAAATATGCTTTTAAGATTTATTTTTATTTCAGTGAAAAGCCAGTCTTCTGCAATTGGGAGCCAAGACAAAATTGTTGTTGAATAATAGTGCTGGTAGAAACGTGGCCTGGGGAGAGGACGCAAGTGACACCTGTGGCCTTACTTTACCTTTCAGAAGTAAAGCAATAGCGGAAAATGAATTTTAGTTTATATTTTCCAGTGACATATACACATGTATTTGTGGCTTGCCTGCCCTTCTCCCCTCCTTCCTAAAAAACAGTTAAGAAATATCATGTTAGGAGTGTTTGGAAAATTCAGAGGACATGGTATCATTTCTTTGTTTCATGCTAAGCATCTCCTCCTACTTCTAATGTATTCAACGATAAAGTCACTACGTGTTCAGTATCTACCATATCCTAGGCAAGTCTCATGAGCATGGAGCCTACAGGTGAGAAGAAGAAGGTACCTGTCCTCAGATAGCTTCAGTTATATCAGCTACTTATGTAAGTTGCTGAGGGGATGAATTATGTCCTCCCAAAATTCATATGTTGAAGTTCGAACCCCCAATACCTCACAATATGGCGGCATAGTATTTGGAAATAGGGTCTTCAGTCCAAATCAGGTCATTAGGGTGGGTCCTGATCCTATATGACTGGTGTCCTTATAAGAAGAAGAGATTAGGGCAAGACACACAAAGGAAAGCCCATGTGAGGACACACGGTAAAGATGACCATCTACAAGCCAAGGACAGACTAACCCTGCTGACACCTTGACCTCAGACTTCCAGCCTCCAGAACTGTGAGACAATAAATGTCTGTTGTTTAAGCTACACTGTCTGTGACACTTTGTTATTGCAACCTGAGCAAATTCATACATGGAAAGAGCAAAATTACCAACTTCTTTCATAGACATGGAGGTAAATGGAAGGTTCTTTATTCTTCAGAGCATCCTGATAAGTTAGTGTAAGCAAGCTTGGGATGAGGAGCTAATTTTGGATAACCGAGAGAAAAGAAAGGGGTGTTCATAGAGTCCTCTTGGGAGGGGAGCTGAGGAGCTGAGAGGTAAGTGAACTAGGAGAAGATGGCAGGAAGGCTGGGGAAAGCCACCATGATTGCATTGTGAGCCTCTTCCAAAGTCCAAACGTTCCGTCAAAGTCAATCAAACTCATGAAGTCAGTGGCATAAGTGGGTTTTTTATGAGAACTGGTGAAGGTACTGCTGTTGGATCTAGACTGAAACGGACAAAACAAACAGTGGGCAGATACTGGTAGCAGAGTGAACCCTGAGAATCTAGACCCACTGGCTTTGATGGACATTGTGGAGACGATTGTGAATTACCCAGCAATGGAAGTGAGGATACAACCAAGTTTAATTAGTTTTACTCGCCTCCCCTCCAAAACCTCTGATTATAGAAGCGCATACAAAGAGCAAAATGTGTAATTAAACTCAACACACTTTGGGATTTTTAAATCATGTAATGCGACTTAAGTTGTGTGTGTGTGTGTGTGTGTGTGTGTGTGTGTGTGTGTGTGGCTACAAATGGAGTGAAGGGCACACTCCATATTTGACTGTGTTACATCACCCACATCCATGATGGGGCTGCTCTGATGGACAGCTGATGTGGGGGTGGGAGGGGCAGAAGGAAGAAAACCAAATAGCAAGTCTATGTTCTGGGAAAGTAAGCCCACAGTTCAGCCTTGAGGAACCCAGAATTATAAAACTAAGCACAACCTTTTATCTTCCTCTTAACGGTAATAATATTTGGCAAAAATCTGAACATATAGGGTGCTCTAAAGTACATGGGGTGGGGGACAATTGGGTAGAGCCTCAAATGAAACAATTTTGAACTCAACTGTCATCCAGGAAATATAGATGAGTGTGATATTTAAATTAATTTACAGGAACATTAGGGTGAAGCTTTATAGGAAGGTTTTAGAGCTTGGTACTTCTTGGCACTGTATAAAAGAAGCCATTTTGAAATTTCTGGAATGATTATGTGACACTAAATCTCTCTTCTGAATCTCAAGAGAGCAAACGCTCTTCTCGATGCCAGGTTTTTAATGCACTTCAGTATTAAACAAAGAGCATCTTGTTTTACAAAGTTTACTACAAATGATTGCACTGACTATTAAAACTTGCGTGATGTACCCAGGCGTGCTTGGGAAAATGACAGAAACGAGCATGTTTGGAGACAGGACACACGTATATCACAGCTCGCTTGGACCACGTGCAAAACACTATCAGTTGCATAAGTGGGGGCTGCCCCTTACTGAACCAGCCCCGATTCAAAGCCTGTCAATTCAGTTTTGATAGTAGTAAGAGCTATAACCACTCGTATTCCATATAAAACCGTGCGGCCAGCTTAATAATATTCATCAACCCTACTGGAATGTAGGAACTAGCCAACATTCCTAAGCAAGCAGGAAACAGCAAATACGGTTTTCTGGATAACAACCAAATGTGGGCTGGATTGTCTGCTCAGACATGAAGGGTTCTGATTCCTCAAAGCCTTGGGCTGACTTGCCAGGTGTCTGATCATCTTACATCAGACTTTTAAATGGGTCAGAGAACAGACACTCAGCTAATGAAACGCTAACAGAAGTTTTGTGATGATTTCACAAACATTGAAAACAGCTAAATGCCAAAACTCCCTGTACAGAGAGCTGCCCAGGGCTGCGGGGCGTGTGGGGGGCACCTGTGTTCTGTTTAAGACGGTCAGTTAGGTCTTCAAGCTGTGATGCTGGAGCCCGAGAAGAACTCTGGAGCCGCATTTATCTGACCGGCGGGCTCCTTGGACTCAGAGCTGGGGGGGGATTGATCTCCGCGCTCCGCCATTTCCTGAGGAGCAGCCCTCACCCTTGGCTTGTGCCCTGTGATCAGGTGCCTCTCTCCTGTCGGGGAAACAAGGAATGTCGCTCTGGGAAGGAAATCGACTCTCAGGCTGCTTCTCTCCTTTCTGCTTGTGCGGCCTTGGGCAAGTCGCTCCTCTCGGCCTCCATTTCCTCATCTTAAACTGGGAATAATTACAGTGCCTGGGATGTGATCTTCATGATGATTAAACAAAACCAAGCACTTGGCACAGGGCCTGGATACAGTATATTTTCTATATGTATTTTATGTCTTATCATAATTATGTATTATTATTTATTATTATTATTATAATCAGCATTGTCACTGCAGCTGTCTCTTCTCCCTCGTAGGCCAATTCAACTCAGTGAACATTTATTGAAAGCCAGCTCTCTATTACTTAGAAGGTCAGCCTTTTATTCTTAGCATATGTGACACTTGTCTACTTAATTTCTTTCTTTTTAGCCATTAATCCATAGAGCCCTACCAACCCACAGGATAGGCAGGATATAGAATTTGTTACCACATTTTCTTAACATTTATTTCAGCTCTATCCTTACCAACCCACATCTCTGAAGATTGTGAATCCAAATGCAATTGTCAATGCTCCGAAATTATGAATTCCTTCAGACTGGGAACAGCTGAACACTAAAAGAGCATGTCCACTCCACAATCACCCATCGAAGTTCAAAAGCATTAAAGCCATATTATGAGAAAGAGGGCAAAAGAAAGGTCTTCAAAGGCCAGTGTGTGATTGGATAGTTAACAGCTGTAAGGCATTAACTCGTGTTTATTTCTGTGCACGTATCATTGCCCTAATTTATTTGAAAGAATAAGGCTCATGACTGCCCATGCCACCTTTCCCAGGCTCTATCTAATCTGTGTCTCTAGTGATCCAAGCTACGAGAGTCCCTTGTACATTGTGTGTCTCCTTTTTATGCGTTAAACGCGTTCCTGGAAGCGTTCACATGGCCTCCTAAGTAGATCATAGCATGAGCGCTGGGGGAAATTGGAGTCTCTCAGTTCAGTCCTTATGTTTCATTGACAAAAAACAAACAAACAAACAAACAAAAAACCTGTGAAAAACATCAGAAAAGTACAAATTGAGGGACATTCTAAAAATGCCTGGGCAGTACTGTCAAAGTCACTGAATCAAGGAAAAATTGAGAAACTGGCACAACCAAGAGGAGCTTCAGGAGGCATGATGACTAAACGTAGTGTGTCTTGGATGGGACCCCAGAACAGAACGAGGACATCAGGCAAAAACTAAGGAACTCTGAATTAAGCGTGGACTTCAGTTAATAGTAATTTATCAATATTGGCTCATTAACTGTGACAAGTCTACCTCACTAGTGTAAAAGGAAACTAAGTATAGGATGCATGAGAATTCTCTGCTTTACCTTCATAGTTTTCCTGTAAATCTAAAGCTCTTCTGAAAGAAAAAAAAATATTTAAAAAAACCCCAAAAAACTATGTGACTAAATGCAAACAAGTGAATTAGTGAAATCAGAGAAAAACACGTTCATGATCACTTTCGACCTAAAGCCCACACTGATGTTTTAGTCAAGGATTCCCGCAGATATAATGACATTTGTGGCCTGGGGTACTGGTCATAGTGTGAGTTGGTTTTCATAGTTGCGTAGCCATGCTGTTTTTCTTTAGACTGTAAGTACTTGGTCAACCATGACAAATAATTTCAGCCATACCAAGCATGATTGCCCCATAAGAGATAAATTCTCTAAAGGTCAGATTTTTGATCATCTGTGAATTGTCTGCACACAAAGTCAGAAGCTCTAAAAATAAAATAAAATAAAAAAGATTGAAAGAACCTGACTGAGTTGTTGCTTTTGTTCCATGTTTTAAAGAAGGAAAAATCAGGTAGGACTTGAAGGAACTATATGTTTAAAACAAACTACTCCATAGAAAGGAGTTAACCTACCTGCGTTTACCAGTTTTTCCTGCAGGATGAAAACTGGGCAGAGACTAGAGAGAAACAAGCCTGTCCTGACAACCCACGGCTCTCTCTTAAGGGGTGTGGATGACCCCAATGGCAGTTTACATGTTCATTTAAGCAACTAACTTTTAAGAATTCACCAGATGTGAATTTCCAAGCTTGATGCTGGAGATAGGGGCAAAGGATATGCCCATCTATCAGGTTGCTCGTGGTCTGGACAGATAGATTCCGCAGGATAAGACTTGACCCTTAGCCAGGGGTCAAGAGAGTATCCCAGAGGGTGCAGTTGTGCTGAGTTGTAAAGCATTCCCAGAGGAAAATGAGCACATGAAGCTGGACACAGGCCTGAGCTCAAATCCCATCCCCAAACCGCCCCAGACTGCAAACTTCTGCAAAGACAGAGCGTAGGGGGTGGGGGAAAGGAAGGCCCGTAGATGAGGCAAAAGAGCTGAACAGCAGCCAGACCCTCTGCTCAGGCTGCTCAGCTCAGGGGTTGACAGGTGAGCTATCTGTCCAGGCTTCCATTGCACACAGAGCTCTGTGATTGCAGGTGGAGGACAAACCCAAGTGGGTGGAGATTGGAAGTAGAGTTTGAAAACTCTTGATAAAATTCAGGCAAGAACAGATGAGAAATGAAGCAACAAGTGGCTGAAAAAATGCAAAGCACGCATGTGAATTGGCTTTGGTGAGTTGGTGACCAAGTGAATATGGAAAAAGGCTTGACAACTCCTACCTAGGTTTCCAGCTCAGGTCACTGAGGCCATTATAGTGCATCCATCCACATGAGAGACAGGGGAGGAGGGGCAGGTGTGAAGGGGATGATGAAGACCACAGCTTCAAATAGGGCAGTGCTGAGCTGGAAACACCCATGGGATGCCCAAGATGCACCTGAACATGAGACCAAGAAGAAAGCAGTAATTCCCAACAAGAAAGGGATAGTGATGTCCATAAGCACCATTGAGATTGGGGGCGGGGGGAAGTATCATGAAAACTGCTGGCAATGAAAGGCTTAACTACTATGGAATGTCTTTCATCTATAAAAAAGAAAGGAAATGAATTTTGATAAAACATTGGCTTTAAGAATTAATACAAAGTAGATTGGGAAAGCATTTAGGAAATGGGTGAGCAACAGAAGACTGTGAGGTCACTAGGGGTAGAGCGGGTGCTTGAAGTCGTGGGTAGGAATTCATTTGCTCACAGAAAATACATCAGGTTAAT
Source organism: Hipposideros armiger (assembly GCF_001890085.2). Classification (NCBI taxonomy): domain Eukaryota; kingdom Metazoa; phylum Chordata; class Mammalia; order Chiroptera; family Hipposideridae; genus Hipposideros; species Hipposideros armiger. Next base: position 481,392 of record NW_017732376.1, on the reverse strand, counting down.
GGGAAAATCATCACTCTGTATCTTTGACCCAGTGCTTTGCCACGAAAATGCATACGACTGGTTTTCCAGGAATTTGCTTCAAACCAAAGAGTGAAGCTATGATGCAAAAACCAGGCTGACGAGGTGCTGAGATGTCAAGATGCTTCATCTTCACCTTCAATAATTCTCCTCCCTGAAATGAAGCTGCCATGTACTGAGCATTGATGATGGACAGCAAGAAACCAGGCGTGCAGAGGTTTCTATCTGAAGCTCTACCATGCAATGCAGTTGAGCGATTGGGTGCCTTAGGACATATCAACATTCGTTACAAGCGACACCAACACATCATACAATTCACTTTCAGGAAATGCAAACCAAGACTATATCAATAAAATAACATGCTGTGTTAACCCATCTCTTAGATAACTTTATACATGCATTCTAAAAAGATGTATTTATTTCTCTCTGTCACTAATATGCATGACAATCCATTTGTATCCATTAGGATTTATTTTGATGGTGATAGAAAACCCAAAATAGCAGTGGCATGTTCAAAATTGGGGTTTCTTTATTTCTAGTGTAAAAGTCTGAGGTAAACATTCTGGGGCTGGTACTAGCACCACAGTTGTCAGAGCCCCAGACCCATCTATGCAGTCACTCCACCATCCTCAACACAGGGCTTCTACATCTGGACCGCTGGTGTTCCCACTGTCTCATACCCATTCCCGTCAGCAGGAAGGAGGTAGATTATCTGCCCAGACATGGACCGGAGAGCCTCCTTCCAGCCCCCGGTCAGACCCAGGCACAAGGCCACACCTAGCTGCCAGGGAGAGGGAACAATGCAATCTTTCTTCTACTGTACAATGGCCATGCAGCCAGCTAAAAATTAAGGATCTTGTTACCAGGGAGGAATGGAGAGAACGATGACTAGGAGCAATGATAAGTCTCTACCACACCATAGCCCTTCCGATTAGAATGGTCAGAGTTGAAAAAGTATACCGATATATCTATATCTATACCTATATCATATATCTGTATCTATATCTATATTTACTCTATCCAAATATTACATATTCAGCCCCTATCATGTACCAGAAAAAGAACATCCTGTCTTCATAGAGCCTAAATTCTAATGAGAGATTTTTATGTTTTTACCCTCAGGATTAGGTCAACATTTAATTAGAACTGGGACCAAGGTTCAACCATCTATGTTCTTTTGTGATTGAACTAAGAAGTGGATAGATGCACTGTGCCTTGGCTTAACAATCCCACAGCCAATAACATATCTCACCCTTTTACACATGCCGAAGAATAATATCATTTTTTAAAATGTAAAGATGATCCTCTCTAATTTCAGCTATGAATGCCTTCAAATTCTACACCTGTTAAACTTTGAGCAACAAAACGAAGTGATGGCAAGGTTAAGAACTTCCCTTGTGTTCTCTGCCATGACACCAGGGTTTGTGTGTCTCATGGTGGTGCCCCTGGTCTCGTGTGCCACGAAACTATTCAGAGTGGGAATGGCACCTTTGGCCTCTTCATGTAACTCAGGGTCATCATTTTGTGCCACCTCTCAGCTCGTGATGGGTAGGGTGTGATGTAATTCTGTTCCATTAGAGGGAGGGATCGAGCTTCAGATATAACATCAGGAGCCCGTCTGTTTTTATCACTACTTATAAGTCCATGAACTGCCCATTCTTCAGTCTAAGAATTTATGAGAGATAACGCGACATAATGGAAACTTCAGATTATCACTTTGGCTATATGTTTATGAGTCAATTATGTACATTGTTTGAACTACAACTTTATTATCTATAATAAAAGAAGAAAAATAATATTACCTATCTCCAAATGCTGTTTTAAGTGTGTGTGTGTATTCACATGTGTGTGCATACTTTCCAATCTGTAAAACATTAATAAAAATGTCATGAATATATTAACATTGTTATTGAAATATGAATGCCCCTTAGGTAAGATTATTAAGCAGAATAAGATATTTTAAAATCAATATATGCTTTAATTTATGTTATCTATTAGAAAAGATAATCATTCAAAAAGTTTTTATATGTAAGTCTTTAAATAAGCTTATTTAACCTTTTCTCAAGTCTTGACAATTATTGGCTGAAATGGGATATGCCCTGTGAAGAGAATACATGGTGTTCCTTATTGCCTTGATAAGATAAACAGGAAACCCAGCACCAAACAGAATGCTGTGAAAGCAATTAAGGTTTGAAGAGGGTGTCAATGTTCGACCAAACAGACATAACAAGCTCTACAAGTGGTACTTTAATTTGCCATGAATCCTTTTATTTTTACCAGCGAAAGAGCGGAATTTGTTTTCACTGGATACCTTTCATATTTCTCCAGAACAAAGTTTATTTTCGAATTGAGTTTTCCAAAATCATCAGGTTGGGCTGGCCTTTAAAATTTTTGGAGCGTCCTAGTAGCTGCACTGGCTGAGCTAGAAAAGACTTTGAGACGTGTATTGTACTTTTATGGATACAGTTGGCTCTTGCCACCTAATAAAAGGTGGGATGAGGCAAGTGGATGAAATGTTGTTGGATGGGGGCGGGGGTGGGGCAGATAGAAAGGCCAGAGAAGGTGTAGGACAAAGACCTTCTCTAATAACACAGAGCTGTTTAAGTCTAGGGAGACGCTGATTCACACCTGCTTTTCAGGGCACAGTGCTGGCCTTTGTCTGTTGTTCCTTTGATGTTTTCTTTTAAAAGGGCGACATGATTTCCTCATAAGACATGAATGAAAGGTCTATCTAATCACATTATACTGATTTCTTCTCTAAGAAAAATTAAACATTGGGTTGGACAAAATGACTTTTAGAAAATGTTTCACAGGTTATGGTATCACCAAAAGATCAGAGACCCAGAACCCTCAGGAATAACCCCTGGACGATGGATGAGTCGTATGCCAAGAGAGAAAGAACTTAGAAACACCTGCTCTGAAAAGGCATTGGACCAGCCTGTGTGACTTACTCAACATCCTCGATTTCAGATTCCAGGACGCCAGGAAATGTGTCCCAGAGGGAAAATCAGACCATGAGAGTCAGGATGGGGCCCTGCGACCGCCTGCAAATACCCCACAATGATCTGACAACTCTAGAAGGGTGGCCCCTGCCAAGCCAGGGTTGGGGTCCCACTAAAGATGCTGCTCTGTGCCGGTGTGCATGCCAGACACTCTGGGACGGATGGGCTGCCTGGTGCTCAGTGCCGGGAGCAGCCCCTCAGCCCTCCCTTAATGGGAGTCCCACCTCTCGGGCTCCAGACCACCTCACTGGACATGGAAGGAGAGCCCATGCTGGTGAGGTTGGCCCAACAGCAGCACAGCTCAAGCTGGCTAATCTCCGCCTACTACATAATCAGATCTCTGCATTCAGTGGAGATGAGCCTGCCTCTTGTTAGGTTGCAATGCTCTGACGTCCGAAGTGCTCCTTGAATAGGATGCTTTGTTATCAAGGAGGAAATGATGCCCAGACATAAATCAATTTCAAAGGAATTATTCTTACTATTGGGGGTGCAGGAGAAGGCAGCGGGAGGTGGGCACATAGGAGATTACTGGGACCGGAGCATTAACTGAAGCTCACTGGACGTAATACTTTTTAAATGTCTTAAATGCTGATGACAAAGGGAAATAACAAAATTGCCCTGGGCTCTCCTTTGCAGATCTCGTCCTTAGCATGTTGAGCCTCTGGTATAGCTCCTAAGACTGGCCATCAGGGCACCTTTACTGTCTTCATTCAGTGTGTTTGCCATGCTTTGGTTCTTGTACCAGCTGCTGCCAATGACACTGTGATCTCAGATTATTATTTCCTGTGCTCAGAAGTAGAAACCGGTGCAGCTCTGCCCACCCAAGGGTTATCCTATTTGAGTCATCTCACAGCATGAGCTGAGCCCTTTTCTCTGAATTTGTAGTCAAGTTCATTATTAAGATAAAGAGAAAATGTATTCACGTAGTTTTTCAAATGCACACGACGTGAGTTTTATTAAATTAACCCAGGCTTTAGAATTCAAGGTTATGGGTAGGTTTAAATTAATGTGTTCCTACTAAATACTGCTATAACTATTTAAAACAAGTTTTTGTGCTTCAGTGATTCCTATTTTAAGAAAAGGGGCATGTTCAAATGTGGAGAAGTTAGGGGAATATGGAGGGTGTGAAATAGCAGTGGAGTTGTGGCCTTCTGGGGTACTTTGAGTTTTCTTGTTTCATCAGATGAAATATGCCCAGAAGAGCATTAAGTGACACTAACTCTCCAGTGATGGGAGTGTCAGAGACTTTCGACGTTCAGTGACTTAGGAGAGAAGGTGGCAGCCGGGGAAACTGGACTCAGATGCTTATCTTCCTAGGTAAATGGGGTTCCTCTTCCTGCATAGATGTTGACAGAGACCAGTTGTGCGGTGGCATATACTCACACTGTATTCTATTTTCTATTGATCTGACTCGCTCTGTCTGTGAGATGGAAGTAGGAAATAAAAGTCACTGATGGTAACTTCATTTCCCATTTGCTTTAGATCCACATAGTCATGGTGCAGCAACAAGAAAATGGGTAACAAGATGAATACCATTCCTGATCTGCTAATAGGATGATGTAATTAACTAAATTGTACAATGCCATAAAAAGATAAAAATTTAGACTGAATGTCAGGAAATGCTTTCCGATAATAGGAAATATTTGACTAATAGAAAGGCTTTCGGGAGGATGGATAGTTCTACCACTCAGAACATTTCAAATTAGATCAAAGCCAGAAAAATGGAAGCTGGCTTTTGTTTATATCCGCATATCACTTAGATTTTCCTTATCCAAAGTACCCACTATATGAGTGAGAATATTCTATTTTAACTCTGGACAATACTGTATCATTAGCAAGTTGTTGGTGGCAATGTTCTTTCAATATTAATTGCGCTTTCCAATTTCTGAACAAAAGTCATCTTTGCAACATAATTCAAAAGGAGTGGTTTTACTTAATTTGGGAAAATACAAGACTGACAAATAACTCTGCAGCTTAAGGCTTCTTCTTCTCATATATTTTACATCTGTTCTTCGTGGCTTTGAAGTTGACCTGTGAGGCAAGATTCCTTCTTTTCAGTAAAGACTCTTAGCTGCTGGGAGCGTGCAAGGTGCAAAACTAGAACCATAAACCAGTTTTGAGAAATTTTCATGTCTCTAATAAGATCCGTCAGGCTTATTTATAGTTAACCCCCATTCCCACCTCCAAATCCAAGCAACTCCCGGTGTACTTTCTGTCCCTATAGATTTGCCTTTTCTGAACATCTCATTTCAATGTAATCATACAATATGAGGCATTTTGTGTCTGGCTTCTTTTATTTGGTGGAATGTTTTTTGACGGTCTTCCATGTCAGAGCATGTGTATTTTGTTCCCATTTATTATTGAATAGTATTCCAATCCATGAATAAAACTGGACTTTGTACATTTTTTATCCATATATCAGTTGATAAATGAATTTGGGGTTTTCTGCATTTTGCTTTTTATGAATGATGTTGATATGACCATTTGCATTTAGGACATACATTTTCATTACTCTTTGGTAAATAACTAGGAACTTGGTCATATGGTAAATTTATGTTTAACTTTCAAGATACAACCAGGGAGCTATATGGTCTTACATTTTACTAACAATGTGTAAGGGTTCCACTGAATTGAGATTCTAGCTAAATAATTAATTTTCATGTTATAGATCAGAAAAATCAAGGTTTAAAGAAGTTGAGTGAGGGAGTGTTTGGTAAAAGGGTAAACATTTTCAGCTAAGATGAATATGGTCTGAGGATTCAACATATAACTTGACTACAGTTGGTAACACTGTATTGTATACTATAATTGAGTTTTGTGAAGAGATAGAATTTAAATGTTCTGACAAAAAGGAGGAGGAGGGGGAAGAGGGGAATGGGGAGG
>NW_017732376.1:463608-475409 GCF_001890085.2 Hipposideros armiger | reverse complement strand
TTCTCAAATTACATATGTATAAAGTTGTTAACATGTCTTTGGTTGGTGGAAGGAAGACAAGACATTAGAAGGAAATGAGGAGACACTGGTGGAAAGGAGCCGTGCAGTGAAGGCAGGTCGGACACCTCCTCTCCTGAGTCCCTGCTGGCCCCACTGCCTGAACCACCATACTCCTGCTTTCTTTCTTCCGTTTGGGTAAGTCCTATTTTTCCCTCAAGATTTAGCCCATGAACAAGAGCACAGCAGAATAACCGAACAGCTGATCACACGTCTATCGTTGATGTGAACAGGTTTTGAATTCTCTGCGTGGTGTCACATAACCTAAAATCCAGGGACAAAGTCCTCTGTTCTTCACCTGGGAAAATCCCTCCTGACACAGCTGTCATCCATCAGCCACTGGCCAAATGCTCGTCCACCCAACACAGCAGCATGCCCTGGCCACAGGGACGCAGAGAAGATCCAGACCACTCTCCGGACGCTGTCATCACTGTAACTGTGCCTATCCCAGGGGTCAGTACACATGATTGGTCTCTTAGGTGACCATAGCATAAATGTCCCTTTACTATGGACTGACGTGCAAGGCTGACACGATGAGCGGAGGACACTGTGACACTCTCACTCTCAGGGGACCCTCCTCTGTCGCTAAGGCTTACCTCGCTCTTTTTGGCTCAGAGAATAAAGAGACCATTTGGCCTTATCTCACTAAACAGACCCAACTTCATCCCAACGTTTCCAACACACGCCTATATTCTCCCCCTTTAGAAGCCGCAGAATCGTTGACAGATCCATTCGGAAACAGACTGATATAAACTCAAATGGAAGTCTTACCTTATACGTGAAGTTGAACCATATTAAATAATCGTTATGTAAGGCACACAGAGGCAAACAGCAGAAATTTCATATGGCTCAACCGAATCATTGAACTCACCCTCCTAACCTACAGGTTCTAGGTCTATCATGTTCTGATTGGATCCAATATTGGTGTGGAATTATCTTTCCCATTCCCAGTGGTCTCCAACATAACTAACATACTTAATTTTCCAAATCTGTAAAACAATTCAAATATCCCCAAATCCTACCAAACAACACCTTAAAATTTGAAACGTGCTCATAACAGAATGCTATCCCAAGCCTGCAGCATGCTGTGCTGACATAGCATGGTGGACTAGCTAAGGTGGGAACTACAGTAAGCCTTTTTCTAAAGAGCCAAAGCATTTGGCTTATCTGATTATTCCAGGCATTGCTTTATTAACATCTCTGGTTAAACATCTGCTTCACACAGTGTTTCCACCAGACCTGCTTTACTCTAAGCAGGGTTAGGCGAATCCACATGTGCACATACATAGAATGGAGAATAAGATTGATATGCTAACAGTAACATGAGTCAAATACTTAAACTCTGACTCTTAGCTGAACAAAGAATTTTCAGGGTGCTTATTAAAAACATATATTGCTTTTCTCTGAGTCCCTTGGAATTTCACAAAAATGCCAAAGACACCCTCAAAGAAAATACGTCTGGCACAGAGGATCTGAAAGAGACAGATGGCTTTTAAAACGGAATGGCTCCACATCTCTGTTCCTCCGGAGTTTAGAAAAGAAAGCCGATGGTGTTAAATAAACCAAATGGACAGCCAGCAAGAAACCAGAGGAGACAGCTGGAGACGCACTTCGCATTTTTCTGCCCGTTTCCACGTTCCACTGGTGAACGATATGTAGCTACTGGGAGCGAGCCACCTGAGTCCTGCTGTTTCTGGTGTGTTTTTAACAACAGTCTCTTGGCTCCTACCTGACATTCCTTGGTAAAATTTTAGGGAATTTCTTCTTTTCAGTCATCTATATTTCACCCTTATTTTGGACACCAAATATGGTCGGGTTAAAAACTCATTTTGATTTCAAAAAGTACCTTGCTTCGCTTCCTAAGGATTTGACCAGTAAAAAGACACTGTCATTAGAAAAGAACCCTTAAACAAAAGATTTAGGAGTAAATTCTATCACTGTGCCACAGTTCGTTCTTCTAATTGGTTTGAGGTTGATGAAAAGAGTTGTTAATTAAAAATTTTTTGGAGAAAAGAAAGCTTTCGAGCATGTACCCATCATAATTTATATTAATTTTCAGAATTCTTTTGAATTCCATTAACTTTTATGTAAAATGTTGAATTAAAAATGATAAAAATAGAATAGAGGTATTAAAATACTTAAGAGATTTAATATCTTGTAGTTTTACAGGAAAGCATGCTGAAACATTTTGTTATTCTATATCCTACAGTCAAAATTTTGTAAATAATTTTTTTTTATTTTAAAAGAATGTCTATGAGCATCTTTTCAACAGCCCAAGTACTTCTCTCTCCAAAGGCCCCCTTCATAAAAGACAACTCATTGGCCTAGAGCTAGAACCAAAGGCATGATTTGGGAGAGAATGACATGTAAGTGGGTTAGAGCTTAAGACCCTCGGGAGGACAATCAGGGGTAAAGGTGACAGAATTGAAAAGATGACAACGTGCATCTTACCCATGCCTGGACGTATCCGCTTCCCTTCTAAAGGTTATCTGTTACTCCCCAAAACCTTGAAAATGCTCAAGTACCCGTGCATTTATCACCACTATTACTGCCAGCAACAAACAACCACCTTGAATCAAAGCCCAAATCAAAGAGCATCATTTTCTCATTAAGTACAGAAACGTGAGTGCATATGTGCATAGGTGTACATGCAAATAGACACACATACATACTGTTCACAGACACAGATAAGCATATTGCATTTTTAGGACTTTCCCCCTTTTGTGTATTGGAAGCAGCCACTAATTTCAAGAGTCTTACCTTCGCTCTCCAGGTCCACAGAGTGGAGCGGGGCAGGGAGATGAGGGGGCAGGCTCAGAACCTCTCTTGGTCACAATTGCTTTCTATCTGCCACACTGGGAAGAGAAGGAACCCTAACTTTTGAACTGTGCTCCCTTCTGTTCTCCTCCTTATCCATGCCCCCCCTTTTTTTCTCTTAAGCAGCCAATGTGTTCGGGGTCTTCAGACACTGTCTGCCATACACTGAAGGATGTACAAAATATTCATGCTGAAGTGCTGGTACCTTAGTGAGTGAATCATCCCAGAACTTGTATTTTAAGAGCAAGGAATGGCGAATTACATAATTTGGTGGAATTGGTGCTTAATGATAATAATTCTGCCACTCTGATTCTTAGATGAGGAAGAGAGAGAGGGAGGAAGGCAGGCAGACGGAAAGAGAGAGCGAGCGAGCTTGGAGCAGCCTGTATCATCCTGTTGGAAGCCGCCTCATCCTGCACAGCAGCCTTCAGAGTGATTCACATTACCCTTCCACCACCTGCTATAGCACAGTGCCTGCAGCTAACAGTGCTGTACAGCACACATAACACTTGCTAAAAGGCCCATCTTACGTTTCTTACTATACACACACAACATATTATAATAAAGAGGGGGGAGGGAGCTTTGGGAGGAGATGGGGATGTTTATGACCTTGATGGTGGTGATGCTTTCATGGATTTACCCCCACCCCTAAACTCATCGAGTTGTATACAGTAAACATGCACAGCTTTCTACATGTCCATTATACCCCCAATAAAATGTTGTTTTTTTAAAGCACATCATGAAGGTAACTGTTTCCTGCATAATACACAGTGAAAGAACAAATAATAAAGAAACTCTTGACCAAATTTTATCAAGCCAGTGAGGTCACGTCTTTGGCAAATGGTGTGCCAATAAATGAGGATGATGGCGATAAAGACCCCCATGAACCATCGTTACCCAGGAGATGACATTAATAGGAGATCGTGCAGCCCGGAAAGATCTTGGATTTGAGTTGTCTGCTCACTGTGCGCATGTTCACAGCTGCACCCAGACCCAGCACAGATCATTCACGATATATTCACCAAACGAATGAATTCGGTAGACAGAGATGCACAGAGGAGATTTAATGTGGGGTAACAAATGCTATTATATGGGGCAGCGAAAGGCTACTGGGATTCTGTGCCTGATCACTCAGCTCAAATTTGGGGTTTTCCCAAATGTTTACATTGAGAGTAACTTCAAAGAGCTGCAAAGCCATTCTTTTCTGAGTCTTAAAAAGGCAACAATGAAATCTTTACTCAATCTTTATTTTGTAAGGGTAGCTAGCTTGAAGAGAAGAGTGTATAAAAAAAATGGCTTTCTGGTGGCTTATAGTGTTTGTCCAGTAGTTTCTAGCACAGTATTTTCAAGCAGTTTAGTTTATTCCATTAAAAGCATAGGCAGATCTAGATTTGTGCAGTCAACTCTCTCCAAAAGCTAGCTCACCTCTGCCTTGTAAATCCTGGTAATCTGCTATTCCTATGCAGCCATCCATGCCTTTGTTAATTCAGGATTTCTTTAGTTTAATGTGATGTACAAATATGACTAAGATTGTCACTTCCTTAAGAGCTTGTGCTTTCTTTGGGAAGAAACGAAGGACAAGAGAACATAAATTACGACATAAAACCCAGCAAGAGAAAAACCCTGTTACGGAGGAGAGAGGAAGCTGGAATTTGGAACTGGAGAGGTTGGGTTTTTGTTTTTGCTTTTGTTTTAGCCTTTTTGAGCTAACAGCAACAGGACGTGGGGAGGGGGTGCTTATCCTGCCCCCCACAGCTCTCATTCAAACTTTGGTTTGCTGTGCTCAGCATCAGATTAAAATCACTCTTACCAACATCTTTCACTGCCTTCCAAAAATTCCAAAATAAAGATGTTCCTCTGGCAATTGCACCCCCTGCCCATACGCACGCGACACCACACCTGCCCAGCAGCTCTCCACACAGGCCAGAGGGAGTGACCTGGGTACCAGCATCGATGCATAACCTGCCTGGACAAGTGATGGAGGAAGGTAGAGTTGCAAAGTCAATGGCTGTTAAAACACTAGTATCTATGAGTCCCTCATCCGCAAACCTCCTGCTCCCCTGTTCTTCATCCCTAAAGAGTTACACCAAGTCTGGACAGTGTTTTCTTTCACCTGCATTCGCTCCCCAACTTCCCTTCCTGGGTTTCTTATCTCCCAGCTGCACCAGGGAGGTGAGAGTCCTTGAGAAGGAGAGCTGGGTGTCCTGCTTCGATCTGCCTCTTTGATCCCCCTGGTGCTGAGTGTAGGCTAGGTTTGTGCATAGCCTGTGGATGAAGGGATAAGTGAGTGAAAAAATGAATGAGTCAGGACAGCAAAACAATGGGAGAAAACTGGGGCTTGGTTATAATGGAAATCTGTGTTCCAACCCACCATCTTCTCACTGTGATTTCGGACAGGTCACACAAGCTCTCTGAGCCTTTCTGCATGATTTGTTATGACAATTAGTAATACAGAATATAAAGCACCTACTTAAAAGATGGAAGATTTCATTCCACAAAGACGGGGATTATTATGTGTTTGCTTTGTATCAGAGAAAAGAAAACCAAGATAGTTTTGGGTTTTCCAAATGCGTTAAAAATAATAACCAGCTCTAGATGCATGCTCAACCAAAAATATTTCAGCATGGTCTCAGGAATTTCCTGTCAATCCCTTCGCTAGGCCTGGATGGGACGTAAAGCTATGAGGAAATACTGCTGCCTTCCTCTCGGCATGAAATGGGAACATTTCTCCTGGGTCAGGACAGGGAAGCTCTGCTCTGAGAAATGGGGTTCTGAGCATCAGGCGGGCCTGAGGAATCTACACCACTGGTTTATGGAACCCCAGAGGCTCCAATCCTGGAAACAAACAGTCTCCCTGGGGGTGTTTTCAGCTCGGCAGGCCAGCCCTCCTGCACCCTCTCAAAGGTGACTTGGGTGGCTTACAAAAAGGTTCCTGGTTCCACTCAGGTGTTAGAACAGTCTCATTAGACATTAGACAGTTAATTAAATCCAAACAAAATCCTAGTTTCTTGTTTACCACTCCGGCATGAGGGCAGGGGTGGGATGGACGCTTCTCTAAACCAGGACAACAGGAGGTGTTTAGACTTTCTAGAACTTTCCTTGCTTTATCTCCCCTGCTTGTTCCCACCTTGGGGTCTGGGATAAGGGGAGTAAGGACTAGAGAAGAAAAACTGGCATTTTGGTGCAGCTGGTGCGAGTTTTTAATTTTTTCTCTTGATTCCAAAAGTGACTGTGTCTCTCTGGGTGCTTCCGTGGCTCTGTGGAGATGGCCCTCCAGGAATCACGGCCCTGGACAGGTTTCTGACCCTGGTGATGTCCGCCCAGAAGGCCTCTGTCAGCACCAGTCCGCTGAGGGGACCACCTCACAGGCTCTTGGGTGGAGTGCCACCACCACCACCGCCACCACACAGCTCCTCGGTGTAGCAGAAAGGGTGCCTCCCGCTGCAGTCTGCTCACCTCGCCCCTCCAACCTGGCTCTGCCTGGCAGCTTCCCACCTTCAGACTCCTCCAGGCAAGGCTCAGGTACTGGTCTCCATGCCCCCCAAACATGGAGGCATAGGGTGGGCACAAGCCTACCTCTCCCACCTGTTTCCTCACGCTGCACTTGAATTTGAGAAGCCTGGGCTCTTGAAAACCTGTGGCTCAGCAAGCACCTAGCCAGGTGGAGAGGACATCCTTCCTCATGAAAGCAGCCCTCTCCCACCTCTCCCTTGGCTTGGGAGCTGGTAGGGCAGGAGCCGTGGCAGGTGAGGGAAGTGATGCCGCTTGTCTACACTGGGAGAAATCCTGCCCCTGCAGCCTGGGTCTACTCTCAGGATGGAGGTCATGAGAGCAGGATGGACTTCTCTGCGCAGTTCCGTTGGGGACGTGTCCACGCCACTCTGTACAAAGTGGGGTAACATCACTCACTGTTCTCGGCTTCAAGGCTTGGGCCAAAATTCAGGACAGCAAGAAAACTCTCATCCTACATTTGGCTACATTATGTGTACTCTTTTCCATCGTGGACGCTAGAAAGCAGAGATTCTGCAGCTCACGGGCCGAGATGGTATAGGGCCCTGCAGGGCGTTTACTGCTGAAGGCAGAACCTTCTTCTTCTCTTTGCCTTGTTTTTCCTGCAGCCCAATTTATCCATTTAAGTGTTTTTCATCTGTTCTATCATGGTATTAGGTTCAAACAGGGTAGGATTTAAAGAAGTATGCAAATACGCCACTACATGGCGGCCGCTAACTTTATAAAGCATAAATACTGCTATTATATTTTCATTTTACAGGTAGGGAACTGGAGGTGAAATTGGCTTGAGTTGTCCAGGATCCCCGAGCTAGTGACCGGCGTTTTGGGAGGAATATGAACACCTCCAGGCTCCGGGGTCCACACCCTGAGCACCACATTATATGCATAGTTGTGGTGTAACAGATAACTGTGGCATATCCCCGACGACGCGCCTGACTCACCTGGGCAGCTGCAGTGTGTGATGTGTGTCTGTGTCACATTTCAGGGTAGTTAGTGGCCCTTGAAAGTGTGGGTTAACTTGACTCCTGTTCCCTCTGCTGGATACTCTTCCAGGGGCATAACTGAGTCTATAAGCAGTGCCTCTGGAAATCCATGGTCTTTTGTCCTTCTTGAGGAGGTTAGGAGCTCTGTGGCACAGCTTATCTATCGAGTGACATGTTTCCAGGCTGAGAACACACGTGGGCAGGCCCCTGGGTGGCCGTTGCGACACCGACACTGTGTGTCAGATGTGAGCCAAGTTCTTGTTATCATCGCGCGCTCTGTGCTGAAGAGGCAACGCTCAGCAACGCTCCCCTCCTGCACACTGCCTGCTTGTACACATATTTGGCAGAAGCTGAAAACTGGGGTAAAATAAAATGTTCCTGGTGTCTCCGATTGCAGCAAGAAGGTAAAAAACAGCCTTTCCCAGATGCTGTCCTCCACACCGTTGTCTGGGAAAACGGAACAAGGTTCCACTTTACAAAAAGGAATAAAAACCCAGTGCCAACCTGTCGACAATATGGCCTAGGTGACACAAAAGAAATTTAAAACATAAGTATGTGAGTTTTCTGACTGGGAAGGTGGGAAGAACACCAGGAAATCTAGGTGTTAATACAGCTACTTCCACTAACAGATGATACCTTAACTGAAAGCTGAGACCGCAAACTTTCACCGATGACTTTAGCTTTACTTGAGACTGAAATTCTTGTCTGTAAAATGGGACAGAAGGACCAGGTGAAAGATGTTTAACTTTCTTTAAAGTGTTTTTATCTGAAAAATTCCATCTCCAAGAAAAGTTGCAACAATAGTGCTATGAGCTTCAGAGTCCCATTCTCCTGTGCCATGTTTGTTTCTCTCTCTTTTATATACTGATGATGATGATGATTTGACAAACCATTTGAGATCCAGTTAAAGATACTGAGTCCTTTTAGGTCCAAGTACTTCTGTGGACAGCCTCTTCCAAAACCACAATGCAATTATCATAGTCAGAAAACTCGCATTGACATCATGGTACTGTGTAATCCACAATCCATATTGAAATTCCACCGCAAGTCCCAATAATGTTCATTGTAGCAATTTTTCCCAGCCTGGTGTCCAGCCCCAGGTTGCACTTTGGCTTAGCTCAGCTAACCTCCGTGGTCTCCTTGGACCTGGAACATTTTCTCCTATCTTCCTCGTCTTTTATGACACTGACTTTTTTTGAATTGTAGAGCCCAGGTTTGGGGTTAGTGCCATGTTTCCTCACATTCAGGTTTGGGTTGTGCATTTTGGGAAGGGAGGCCTCGGGAGTGAGGCTGTGTCTTGGCACACTACTTCGGAAGCTGTGAGGCCAACTCATCTCGCTGTTGGGGACATCCCCTTGAATAACTGGTTGGAGATGTGTCCCCTGGGTTCCTGTGCTGCAGTGCCTCTTTTCCTTTTGTATAAGTAGGAAGTAGTCTCTGTGGAGATGCTTTAAGGCTCAGTGTACATCCTCTCCCATCATCAAACTCCCACCAACAACATTTTTCTTTGTTGATCATGCCTGAAGCAGTCAGCACCAAGATGGCGGCAAAGTGCTGATTTCCTGTCTGTCTTTGTACATTTCATATCAGCCTTCTGCTACAGGAGGAGGCGCATCCTGCCTTACTTGTTAGCTGTGTATTGTCTGTTTATATTTTGTCACTATGGACTTATAGTTGACACAGGTTTTGTTTGTTTGTTTGTTTGTTTGTTTTGACCTGGACTCTAAGATAACAACACTGACAAGCCATCTCCTTAGGGAAAAAAATGCACATACAGGTGCCTGCCAAAGTGCATCTATTTTCCAGGTATTAATGGATCCTTGAAGTCCACTCATGGCCCAAAGTCTAAGGTGGTGACGGAACTTAGTATAGTGACACTTCGGGCTCTAAAAGGCAGTGATACTCCTGCGCCTGTTGAAATTGCTTGCAAGGAGGCAGATGCTAAGCTTATTAAAACGAGTACGACAGGCGCATTCCTAGCTCCTCAATTAGCAGACAAACTGTTTGGATAGCAAATTATTTTAGTTTCTTTTATGACTATCAGAGCACCCGTGTTTTCAATCACCCCCTTAAAAGCCATCTAGTTTCCCTGGACACGCAGGAAGTTAGAGAAATCCGCCCTTTGGCTTTTCCTCCTTTCACCTTTGGGTCCCTGCAGCCTGGAGAGAGACAGGAGGCTCCTTGCGTGGGTCCCATTTCAGCCCCAGGCTGTTTGCTGGCAGGGATCTTAGGGAGAGGCTCCCACCAGCCCACAGTCTCACTTCTATTCTGAAGGAGAGAACATTGTCAGTGCCGAGAACTAACTGCTCTGTGTTTCAGCCTCTGGGACAGATAGATTCGAGTTCCAGACCCACGTCTGCCACATGGGCCTGAGTGTGTTATTCAATGTTCCTAAATCTTAGTCCGCTCACCTGCACAGTGGGGACTGTCACCGTGTCACCACGCCGGGTAGAAGCAAGTAGCAAGCTCTCTATGGATGAGATCCCCAGAACCCACAGCCTCGTGCTCGGGCTGGAACCGTGCACTGTGTCTCGGCCACTCAGCCAGGCTGTGGTCATCAGGGGAAGGTTGACCTGGGCTCTGCTCCTGGTGCACGTCCCCTGTCACCTTCCAGGTCGCTCTGGGCTCACATCCAATGAGCCAAATGTGGGGACTCAGCCCTTCACATTCAGTGCCTCTCAGCTTTGCAGTGGCGGGTGGCTAATGTGAAGAAAGAATCTAAATCCGTGGTAACCTGGTTGGTTAGACAACCTCTGCGCTGCTCTCCTTGTGTGACCGAGGGCAGTGGAGGTGGCCATTCTGGACCCAGGGTCAGGAAAGCAGCCTCTGGGCTGAGGACATGAGATGACAGTGACTCAGAGCCTCACCAAAAGTACTATGAACATGAGCGCGCCCACTGAATCCATGGTTTACACACTCCTTCCTTCCTTTCTCCCATCATGAGACATTTACTCAGAGGTACTACGTGCAATTGGTATGTGAAGTACCAGCCCGGCTTCTTATATGAAGGGAAAATACCAGCTGTTTTATTGATATGTTTCTAATTATCTTATTGATTTCTTTGCGGAAAGCTATTGAAGCTTTACCAATGTCAGTAAAGTTACGGGGATTTCTAGAAATGCCTTATCAGTTCAAATACTGTCTATTGTTCAGATCATTTATCTCTACTAGTCTTCACTTTTCTCCAGCAAAGATATTTTGCATAATCATCTTATTATCTTGATTATTATAATATCCTTACATTTGAGGATAAGGAGCAGATATTTCTGCTGCCCACACTTGCATTCATTGCCAGAAACCCCTAGCTTTCCTGAGAGGAAAATGAGAAAAAAAAAAGAAAAGATTCCAGATCGATGTAACCAGGACTGATAGGAGAATGTTTGCCTTTAGAAAGGAATGATCTATCCCAGAATATGTCCTTATGCAACAAATAAGACACTAGGTGTCTAATTTACCCAGACTACACATGAATTAAAGATGAATGTTATAAGCCTTATCACAGTTTAGAAGCAGGGAAGAACAGTTTAAAATGTATCCTCCCCTCAGCAACAGTTCATTTTCATTTTGTTTCCAAGTCCTTCTATCCTTGTAATGTGAAAAAATTAATGTCTTTACATCTGAAGAAATTCAAAATCAAATCAAGTTCACTCCATATTCTTCGAGAATTGACATGTTTGATAGTAGGTGGAAAGGAAGGAACTTTTGTTGGCAGGAGTGGTGGAGAGGGGGTGGGGATGAGGTGGGCGTGAGGAGGGTGGGTAATGGAAGAACTGGGACCTGTCATTAGCATCTGGCTTTGTGGGGTAGTATGGCCTTAAACGGGGATAAAAGGCCCTGTGTCTTTTACTACACAGGAGCATTATAAAAATCAAATGAGGCAATGCAGACTGTTTGTGTCAACTATAACGTGATGGACAGATGTAGCGAATGGTAGGAGGGATTTCTAAACTCGGGAGGAATCCCACATGATCACCGTATGGGGTGAACATTGTCTGCTTTTTGTGAGTGCAAGGTAAAGAATTACCAAAGACATCCCCTGTAAATATTTACACGTAAAGCAATTTTTTGTTTTGGAAAGCATGCCATATGAAAACGTTTTCTCTAGATCATTGAATAAAAGTAGAATTTACCCAAAATTTACCAATCAGTAAGTATTGACTGGATTCCTACTATGTGTTCAAGTACCAGGCCTGGTTCCAGGGATTCAAAGACCAAAGACCCAAGGACAAGCCTTGAACTGCAGACTTTCAGTGTCTGGAGGCAAGAACAAGCCGTAAGGGAATCATTCGTGGGCACACAGCTTGGGATGAAGGCATTGGGACTCCAGGAAGATTTCCCTAGGAAGTGATGCTGGAACAAAGGCCGTTTTTGCCAGGAAAAGAGAGAGAGAGAGAGAGAGAGAGAGAGAGAGAGAGAGAGAGAGAGAATGCAGGT
>NW_017732376.1:414740-463121 GCF_001890085.2 Hipposideros armiger | reverse complement strand
GTACGCTGACTGAGAGGGCCTCAATGTTCTTCTAGCTTGATCAGATTTGAGGCAGGTTTTTTTCCTGACTCCAGGCCCTTGGCTTCCCTGTACTTAGAACATCTACTTTAGACAACTTGCCAGAATAAATCCTTTTCCTGTCCCTTTGTGATGCAGATCTTGTCCCAGCCTCTTGCCAGTTTTACAACCCAAGAAATGCCTTTCTCAAGCACCTGGGAGCCATGCCTTTGAAATGTGATTACCAAGGAAGATAGTGCCCCCACCTCCCTGTCTCTGTGGAGGGTGGGGGCCTCGCTGTGACAAGCACCAAGGATCACACCCAGGTGGCCTAAACACATGGACCAGCCTCCTCATAATATCCTGCAGCTTTGCCACTAGTTCAAATCAGTGCTTAAAAACCATCTTTTTATTTCAGTGGAATCGAGGTCAATTTCTCTGCTTATTGCAGTAGCCTTCCTCCTGCACTGCAATCTTCTGGAATAAAGTCTCCTTTTGCCTGTTAAACTGATGCAGCACAATTGTTTCTTTTACGAGATAAACACAAAGGAATGAAAACCTTGCTTATTAAAAAATGCAGTACAAGCTAAATGAGACACCATTTTCAATTATTAGATTATCAAAAATGTTTAAACAACTTGGTAAGTGTGGAGAAATCCATTCTTGCATGTTGCTGTTTGAAGCATTCTTTAATATCATCACTATTTTGAAGAGTAATGTGAAAATATTGTCAAAATTAAAAAAAACACATACCGTATTTGCCGGCGTATAAGACGACTCGGCGTATAAGACGACCCCCTAACATTTCCACTCAAAATACAGAGTTTGTTATATGGTCGGCTGTGTGCGATTTTGCGAGTGTGGTAAAATCGCATAACAGCAAAATCGCTTAACAGCCGAGCATACACCCAGCAGCGCTGCTGATGCCTGAACGGTATGTGGAATGAAGTGGGCGGGCATCGGGAGGCCACTATGGCACGGGGCAAGCACTATGGGCAGTCTATCTGAAGTGTACCTGGCGTATAAGACGACCCCCCACTTGGAGGCATATTTTTCAGGGCCAAAAAATCGTCTTATACGCCGGCAAATACGGTATCCTTTGACTTGGCAATTCTCTTATAGGAGGTTACACACATGAAAAGGACACATGGCCAAGGACATGCATTGTGGTGTGGTCTGGGGTGGTAAACCACTACAGTCAGTACCTACGTGGTTCAGTGAAATACCATGTAATTTTCTAATAATGAAGGAAGCTCACCTTTTTTAAAAATTACGTTTTACTGTGTTTGATAGTTTTTGCTTTAATTACTCATCCTGTATGCACATTGCATTAAAAACAACCACAACACAAGCAGCCCCAAAGGGCTGAAGTGCTCTTCTCAGAACCATGGACCTTACTGACTTTGATTGGCACTTGCCTATTTTTCACTGTCCACTGGATGAAACTTGTTGAATGCCCTGCAAATATGCAATCATTATTGCCCAGGGTCTTTTGTATATGCCTTTATTCCATGTTTTCCTTTAAAACCTACATTTATTAAATATCCACTATGCACCAGGCCTTTGCGAGGCACAGAAAGCTAATATTAAAGCAAAAAAACAGTGGGGGACTTCATAACAGTCCAGCTGGCAGCATCTCCTCCATCTGAAACAATGCTCGCCAGTAAGTAACAAATTAACAGGACTTCACTGGAAACAGGGTACCGAATTTCGCTTTAGAGATCATTATTTGCTCAAATTCTTTTTCTAAGGTTTATATGGGCTTTTTTTTTTTTTTTAGCTGAGCTTGGCAGCTCAGCTCGGGCTGGAAATCGAACCGGTGACCCTGTTGCTCAGAGCTCACACTCTTGAGCGAGCTCTTAACCAACTGAGCCACTCAGCCGGCCCTTATATGGGCTTTTTTGTTTTATTTCTTTTTTTTTTCCTTTCTGGAAAGTGCAGCTGAGCACAACTAGGTCAAGATGGTTAAAAAGAAAATCATCTTAAGCCACTTATCTTAGCTAGACAATCTATTGCACGTAAATTCACTGCCATCACAAAAAGCTGTGTAACATGAGTTTTTACAAGTACATGGTAGGGGTGGCCAATTAGCTCAGGTGGTTAGAGTGCAGGCTCATAACACCAAGGTTGCCGGTTCGATGCCCACATGGGCCAAGGAGCTGCACTTGCCACAACTAGATTGAAACAACTACTTGACTTGGAGCTCATGCGTCCTGGAAAAACACACTGTTCCCCAATAAAATTTAAAAAAAAAAAAAGAAAGAAAGAAAAGTACATGGTACTCTGAATTTGATTTTCTGGAACAAAATCCAGGTAGGGGAGGAGTCCCCATTGTCTTCTGTTTTACTTCATTCTGCTTTGACTCATCTGCCTTCAAACATTGTCACTTTATTAATATAAAACTATCTGTTGTGGATTATATTAATATGAATCCCTGTGCATTTAGAGTAACTTTTGATCACAGTTATTCATCAAAAAGTAATTCATCCAAAAGAAAAGATTTAATCAATATCTATTGATTGAACTGCATCATCATACCATTATTTTCATAAAAAGAGTTAAATTTGAAAGAAGCATATTTGAAAAGAAATGACAAAAGTCTCAAGATTTCAAATCACATAGTTCTCTGTGTCTGCTCTTGGAGATGTGGACATCTAGATACATTTTTCAATAAAAAATGTAATTAGGAAACATCACAAAAATCATTATGTATTTGAGCTGACTGGAAGCAATTCTTTGTTCATTTTCTCTCTGACACTCTGGGATATTAACTTTCAGAATATTTCCCAGCAGACCAAAGTCATTACTTTTATAGAAAAGGCCAATTCAGCTAAGCCAGGCATCACCGTTCTATATTTATCACCCAATAGATGCAGACTCTGGGCGGAGATGGGAGGTTTAGACGTAGATCCAACGCTCTGGAGTCTGGTTAAGTGTGGATGTCCTCCCCCCGCCACCTCCCCCAGAGCAGTGCAGCTGCCCGGGGCACACCAAAGCTCACGTGGCCTACCCCGTACTGAACAGGGATGGCAAGGACGGGAGTGTCAGCAGAGGGGAGAGCACGTGAGACTCCACTAGGACGAAAGACCACGATGCTACCAGGAAGAGCCAGGCTCCCTGCAAAGCAATGAAGTGGACAGAGAGCTCATCAGGATGTGGGTAGAGCAGAGATCAAGACAAAGGTGGCTTCAGGCCATCAGATCTTAGGACTTTGGACTCTCGGGAAAGCCAGTGTCATCAACTTCAGGTTTTTAAAACGCACTTGAAGGCACCAAAAGACTCCAAACATTAGTAAACTAGTTGATGACCATCACAGCAAATCACTCCTAAGGTATAAAATTGCCTTGCTGTCATCTATCGTATCTACACTTGCCCTGATTCACATTGAAAATTTTCACCATTATTGTCATCAGTAAACAGATCCAGTGAGGTCCCTGATGAGATTTTGTTACGTAGCTAAGGTTCTTTCTGTGTTCTGTAAAGCTCATAACCCATGCTGGTTGCAGCCTGTGGCCGACCAAGCTCCAAACTGCCTGAGCAGCTTTTAGTTTCAGATGTGCTCCTAACCCAGAACCTTCTCTGCCTTTGTTTGAGACTTGTCTTGCTCTAATCTGCACACTCAGGTATGTTTCCAAGTCTGTACCTGGCTGCTAATTCTTTACTGGGTGCACACTTCCACCCTATGGTTCTCAGCTTCAGGTTTCCCAGAATCCAGTCACACATGCCAACCACAGGGCCAGAGACCCCTTGCCAGAATCCAGAGACACGAATATTGGGGAGGCCACACCTGACTTTACCTTATTTCCACTGTAGCACTGCTGTAAGCCTACACAGGACCCTTTGAGTTTAATGAAGACTAGGCGTTATAGAAAGAGAATTACAACATGGGAAGACAAACTTGTAAGCATGGACCCCAGATGAGGGTTCCCTTAATTTAACGAAAAAGCCCAAATAGAAGTTAAATTGTGGACCAGGGACTCTGTGCTTGCTAGCTGCTGCTGTGTCTGCCTGCAAGAGAGAGCATTTCCCCCCCAGATCTGCACAGAGATGCAGATCTCACCCGCCAAGTGGTCCAAGGACAAAGAAATCCCTACCAAAACCTCTCCTCTCAGAGTGGGTTGAATTGTATGCTGTAGCCCCCCAAAAGGTATGTCCAAGTCCTAAAACAGAGTCAGGGGTTGGAGTGATGCTACTACACACCACAAAACGCCAAGGGTCACCCCAGAAGCTGGCAGAGGCAGGAAGGATTCTCTCCTAGAGCCCTCAGAGGGAGTGTGGTCCTGCCAACACCTGGATTTCAGACTTTTGGCCTCTAAAACTATAAGAGAATACATTTCTGTTGTTTAAGCCACCAATTCTGTAATAATTTGTTTTGGCAGCCCCAGGAGACTAAAATCCCCCCAAATCTGTGTTAGTTAGTCTGAGTCAGGATGACACTGCGGGGATGGAGACAGGTGGGGAAGGCAGGGGCAGAAGCGTCTGGAGCTTCAGGGGCCACTCCAATAAGTAAAGTAAAGTCAAAACAAACCCTCATTTGTTTCTGAGGGTGGACCCTCAGAAATCCAAACTTAGTGTGAAGAAACTGTTAGATTGTTTTTAAAAAAAGGCAAATGGAGAAATGAAAAAAAACTATGACCATTTTGAAGAGGAAAATAAACCATTTCAAAACACTGAAGCAACTTGACAATTTGGAAAAAAAAAAGGTGCAGGAACAATAAAAAAATATGGACAGTCCTCTGGTAAACACATCTCCCAGCAAAGAGATATCCATCATCCACCATGGGAAGGCACGCTCTCACTCTTATGGAATTTTCCTTGGGTACTTCACCTTGGGCTACTAGATCTTAGTGACAGAAAAATGCAACTGAGTGAGCAAGGAAAAACCCAAGCTTAGAGACCATTGACGGCTACTGTGGACGGTCCTTTGAACGGTCTCATCTTTTGTATGAAAATGTCTTGACATATGAAGGCTGAGTTTTCATGTGTATATTAATTTTTTCTGCAGTTTGGGAACTCACCCTCTCCACATTGTCAATTAACCTTATTTGTCTTCCACAGTTGGAAGAATGCTGCTGATGATACGAATCACTCATTAAAGTATCACAAACATGTGAGTGATTTTTTAAAACATATTGTTTGAATCAAATGAAATTCTCTTGAACTTAATATCTCTCAAATTACTTGTGAGATTTCTCACAAAGTTAATTTCCAAATCTCTAAAACAGAGGGAACTAACAGATGAAAGACCATAGGCAGCAGGGCGATTAACGGTTCCACAAATGTTATGAAAACTAAACTGCAATCATATTGCTGTGGAATTGGAAAGTACTTTCCAGATTGCCAAAGATAAAGGGAGACACCTTATATATATATTATATTGCTAACTATTGTGAATCACATCCAAACACACCAGAACAATGATCAATGTGCATCTTCAAGACACACATTTCCATTTAGTTCCCAATTAACATTTCTTAGACAAATTTTATACACTTCATTTGTTGGAGCACTTTTAGGTTTCCAGCAAAACTGAGCAGAAGGTACAGAGGTTGCCCAGACCCTGCTTCCTCCACACAGGCACAGCCTCCCTATCAAGAACACCCACTAGAGCGGTATATTTGTAACAACTGGTAAACCTGAAATGACTCACCATTACCACCCAAGTCCAGAGTTCATATTACGATTCACTCTTGATGTTGTATTCCATGAGATTGGACAAATATATAATGACATGTATCCATCATCATAGTATCATACAGAGTATTTTCACTGCCTTAAAAATCCTCTGTATTCACCCCTCCAATTCCCTTAGACCCTGACAATCACTGATATTTTTCCGGTCTCCGTAGTTTCTTTTTTTCCAGAATATCATATAGTTGGAATCATACCTCATGTAACCTTTTTCAATTGGCTTCTTTTACTTAGTAACATGCATTTAAAGTTCCTCCATGTCTTTTCATGGCTTCCTAGCTCATTTCTTTTTAGTGCTGAAAAATATTCCATTGTCTGGACGGACCACAGTATATTTATCCATCATGTACTAAAGGATATCTTGATTGCATCCAAATTTTGGCAATTATGAATAAAGCTGCTATCAACATCTGCTATCAACAGAAGTATTCTACTTTTTCAGGTAAGATTTTTTTTAATAATAAGAATAATGAGAACTACCTTTCATTGGGCTGTTGAGAGGATTGCATAGATTAATGCATATCTGTGTGCTAAACTCAGAGCCTGGTTTATAATAGGTGGTGAGGAGATATTAGTTTAATATAACTATTATTATTCCTTCCCTTGTTAAGAAATGCCCCAGAGGTTTGTACTTCTCTTAGGGTCAGTATT
This sequence comes from Hipposideros armiger, assembly GCF_001890085.2. NCBI lineage: Eukaryota > Metazoa > Chordata > Mammalia > Chiroptera > Hipposideridae > Hipposideros > Hipposideros armiger. The sequence continues at coordinate 456,782 of NW_017732376.1, read as the reverse complement.
TCTGTGGAGCAGGCTTCCTTGTTTTCTAGTGGTCATCAGCGACCGGGCCTCAGAGAGGCCAGTGATGCAAATATATTGTGTGGTGTGAGGGAGGGGTGGGGTTGCTACTTCCAGGCCTGCCTTTGGGAAGGGGACGCCATCTTGCAAAAAGGCTTAGTATGGTCTTTGGTAAAGGAGTGACCAAAAGGGACAGGGTGTTGGAAAGAACGCTAACACTTCTTTTTAAGGTTGTAGAAGTGGAATTTTATACTCCAGGAGTGATTGCTAGAACTGCAGACCAGGAGTAAAGATCAAAGAACTATATTAGTTACTTTAAGCATTAAAAGATGTCTTGTATTTCTCCTCTGTAATTCACAGTTAATGCCCTCAAATTAAACAGGACTCCCTGTAGCTGGGCAGAGGGACTGAGCAGCAAGGCCTGAGGTCTGAAGAAACCAGGTCTGCTCCCCAAAAAGGGCCAGGTGGCGACCTAAAAGTCGGGAACACAGGTGCTGCCCTGGGTCTGCTGCCAGAAGGACAAGGAACACAGGAGACTTACTGTGCATTGAACCAGGCATACATGCTTGAGTCTGATTTTCAAGAATATCTATAACCTGCCTCAGGCCTTTCCTCAACTTCATTTAGCATTTTACTGCAATGTTTCAGCTATTGATCTTGGACTGTGCTTTGGCTGTCCTGCAGATTTTCTGTAATCTCGCCTCCTTTGATGTTTTCCCTGGTAAGGCATCCCTCTCCTGGAATGTCATGCCCTCTGCTTAGTCAAATGCTCCCCATTGTTTGGGATCAACTTCTCCAGAAAGCCATCTCCCCAGTTTCTGAGTTGTCACCACTCTTCTAATGTGTTGATGATGGAGTTTATGGTCAGCAAATCATTGTTAGATGTGCTAAGAGCACTGGCAAAGATAGAATGATGCATATTGATTTAAGCAACAATAGTAAATTCCATTTCACAAGGAGAAAGGTAAATCAGCCATGACCCAATAAGAGATGACAATGACAAAGGTGAATTTTATCATAGAAATAATACCCAAGACAGTTTACAATGGACATATTTTAAGAGAAGGCTCGATAACCCTTCAATTGCGCACATTCCTGGCTTTGGGTTATTTGCCTGCACCTGTCTTTCAGGAAGAGGTTTGCTCCTGTTGATGAGGGTTTCTCAACCTTCGCCCTAATGACATTTGGGGCCCGATAATTCCTCGTGGTGGTGACCGTGAATGCTGTAGTATGTTCAGCAGCATCATGGCCTCAATTTACTAGATGCCAACAGCATCCCCTCTACACACACATCAGCTATGACAACCAAAAAGGTCTCCAGACATTTACAAATGTCCCCTGGGGGAGCAGAATTGTCCCAGATGGAGAACCATTGCTGTGAAACAATGCTAGTGTTTTTATACTCTATGCCAGGTAGTGCAAAACTATGGCCATGATCACAAGTTTTTAGTCAGACATACCTGGATTCAAATCACACCCCACCTCTGTATGATCTGTATAGCTTATCACTTCCTTAACAAGTTCAATTACTTAAGGTCACTTAGCCTGTTTGCTCATGTAGAAAAGGGACAAAGGGTACCTATCTCATAGGGCCACTTGGAGGAATAATTTAAACCACATCTATAGGAAATATTGAGCACAACCTTTGGATTATGAAAAGTGGGCAATAGACACAGCTGTCCTTTTTCACAGTAAGCTGCAGATTGTTGCATCTAGAGAAACTATTTAATGCCATTATGAATGTTGTAATGTCTGCAAGTGTGCGTGATGAGCAGTCCTACTTTGCACAGGTGTAGGTAAGGATTTAGTCTTCCTGCCTAAAGTAATGAGATACAAGACAAGTGATGGGATGGCGTCTCAGGGGGAGGGAACAGAATACAGAGAGAGCAAAGAAAGCTGTTTACTTTCTTTTTGTTTCAAAGAAAGTTGTTCACTTGTTCATTCACTCACTTATTCAACAAGCTCTCATGGTGTGCACACTCCATTCCAGAGTGTGCAGTGAGCAGAAGCGGGTAAGATAAGACTCTCAGGTGCTCAAAGTCTAGAAAAGTCTTAGAGATTTAAAGTCACATAGAAAAGCCACCTGGTGGCAGGAATTTGGGTGAGCACGTGGGAAGAAAGCAAACCTTGCTAGACTGGATGCAGTCAAGACCCCTATCTAAACTCGGACTTCTCGGTAACTACAGATACGCCTCGCCGTGCAGGTCCTCAGGAGTGGCCATCTGCAGTGGGGCACAAATCACATGTCCTCCTTCGGATTCCCGCAGTTGCCCCCTTCTTTCTCCCAGGCACTTTGCCCTGCATAAAATAACACAACGTGGACCATGGTGTCTGGCTTGGAGGGTCAACTAAGAGCTAGGGTGACTCAACCCAGAAATGCAAGGCATCAATCTCCCCACAGGGTAAACCTGAATACATAAGAGGCTTGGACACACCAACCCCACCCTTCTCTCCTCCCTGCGCCTGCTGGAGAAGTCCCACCTGCAGAGTGATCACTCCTGCTGGCGGCCAGCTCTGTCCTCTATCGCACATCCCAACTAAAGTATCAGCACTTTAATCTCCGTTTCAGGCTCTGTCTTTCTAAAGGAACTTGGCTAAAACACCGTGTATCCCAAACTAACGCAGGAGGAGAGTGGCCCAAGGCACGAAGAAGAGGTTCCGCAGACTCTAGACGCGGAAGGACAAATTCAGTAGGGTTTGCCGTAGCCATTTCTGGCTTAGATGTTTTCACCCAACGCATTGGCAAGAGAATTGGATGTTAATATCAAGGCAATATTATATATTATTTATGGGTCATTGTACAAAATTACAATTACATAGACATTATTATAAATGGGCCCCGATCATTAAAGATTCTGGTGCCCAGGCTGGGCACATAAGTATAATAATTGAGAAGATTGCCAGGTTAGGGAGGTTCCCTGCCTGGGTGAGTTACAAGTCACAGAAGAAACCTCCAGGAAGCATAACATGCAGCAAGACAAATCGTTCCCGCTCCTGAATTCAGCCTGCTGAGCCTGGCGGCCCTGGGTTGGCAGAGCACATCACTGGGCCTGCGGCACGAAACTCGTAGGTGTTCAGTGGTTACTTGGGAAATGCCAGTAAGTAGCTTTTCTCTTCCCTCGCAAAACAGAAATATGAGTCTATTGCCTTGAGCATGAGAGTCTGATTTCACAGTTCTACAGGAAAACCTCTTTTAGAGAAGAGAAAAGCCATCATATAGGTGAAAGATGATTCTCAAGAGATTGTGAAGTGGGTGGCAGCGAGATACGGCCTCGCGGGGACTCGTTCGGACCTTTCAGCAGAAGCACAGACGGCGCTGGACCTGCAGGGGCTGCATGTGTGACAGATCGCGTCTTAAATTATGTGGCCTAGATCCATGCAGTCCATCGGTGTTAATAAGAAGCAGGGAAATTGACCCCTGACATTATCGATCTAATCCCTCAAACACTTGTAAAAGAAGAGGAAGGTGTGGAAGAGAAACAATGAAACACTATCATAGCTTAAAGACTTAAAGAGATCCCCTGTCATAATTGTGAAACCTAGATCATCAGTTATAATAACTCTAGATCTTAGTTGATACGACAAACATTTTTAGAGCATACATTCATACAAGGATGATATTACCCAAAGGAAAAAAATTATATTTTTTTTTGGGGGGGGAGCAAAACCCTCCTACTGTTATATGTAAATCACAGATATACATAAAATACATAAACATATATAAACTATATCTATGGTATTAAAGTTTCATAAGAGAGGCAATTAAAGAGAATATGTCTAAAAAGATTGCTTAGAGGGTTAAAGAAAACACAAGGTTGAGAGACACTGCTTTAGGGGAGGAAATTGGTCGATATGAAAAACAAATTTAATTCTAAATATATTTATTAAAAATATGTTAAAATAGATATTATATATTTAATATATTTTATATTAAAGTAAATATATTTTATACCAAATAACTATATTAAATACATAAACTTGTATATTAAAACCTACTGCTGTGTTTGGCACAAGGAGAAAGGAAGACGGAGTTTTTTTAGGAAAAGAACTAAATAGGGAAACACCAGGAGAGGGGCTCCATCTGACCTCCCATGAGGACCAGCATGGAAGGGTGGGTTTGACTGGAGAGGCCCAAGAGCCATCTGAATCCACCGGCGCACAGGCTACAGTGACAGTGGGGTACAAAGATGGACCTGGGCCCAGGGTGCCCAAGAGCAAAACAGAGAAGCGATTGCTTCCCAGGAAACCACTGCAGAAATGACTGAGCAAACCACTGAATGTCTGCAGCTTGACATTTTGGCTTAAAACTGGGCAGACTGCTAATTCCAACATCAAATCAAAAACACATGTGGCATGTTTTCGTTTGGTGTGTGGAAATGCGACAATGAAATCAAGCATGCTCGGGAGGCTGGTGAAATCAAGTTTCCCTCAAAACCAGAAGCTGGCAAGGAAAAAGAAAAGATTGTAACCACTTCTTCATTAAAACTTTGATTCCTTTTGTCAACCCATTACGTTCTGAGAAAAACAAAACAAAACTAAACATCACCTGTTCAGTCACAAACAACTGCTTTCTGCTGAAATGAAGATTGATCAGAGTGGCTCTGTTACATGTATTCCTCTTTCCTAAAAAGGACATCCTGTGCTGGGAGTCCTGTTGGAAAAGAATGTTTGTCATTCTAGGTGTGTTCTGAAAGAACGTGTCAGGAAATGTACTCTAAATAAGAGAGAAGAAAGGATCCAGAAACTATAAAACCTTGAATTGTATTATCTACAGTATCTACAATAGTTTCTGTGTTAAAGTCATACCCTTTGAAATGCCTCAAGTCATTTTCAAGTTCTTTCACATTTGCTAAGTCACTAAAGCTGAGGAATGTGGAGATAAATCACAAGAGGCTGCTTGGAAAAAAAAAAAAAAGGTGGCCTTAGAGTGACAAGGGTCTTTGCTCACTTTCTATATTTACAGAGCCACAAAAACAAAGGTGATTGGGAACTGGGGTCTTAGATAAACCACAGAGATTTATACAATAGACGTGAATTTAGATAAGGTTTGGTAGCTGGATACTGCCTATATAGGTAGACTTTAAAACCAAGTTATATACAGCTAGGAAATAGAGATTGTCTTCCTGTCCCTTCACTTGTTGAAGACAGGGCATGAGACAACGTAGAGGGGTCACAGGAGGCAAAAGAAGGTGGGGCCTCGGCAAGCACGTGGCCACGAGCACCCTGAAGACCCTTCCCAAGCTCCCCCCTCTGTCAAAAGTTAGTGACATCATTTAGGGCTGATGTGAGGAAAGAAGGACGCTTTGGAGAGATTCTCCAGCCAAAGATCTGGAATTTTTCAGTTTCATTATTTTCATGTGAATTAAGATCTCTCTGGAGTAAAACATGTCCAGATATTAGCAGGATATCCTAATTCTTCTTTCTTTACATCTTAACTCTGCTTTCTCTCTGGTGTAAAAAAAATAAAATGGATCTTCACCTTAAATGCATAAAACAGAAAGTGTATTAAAAAGTCTTCTAAAAAGAAGCTCTGTTATCCCTGGCAATAAGAATGATTTGTTGACATCATAATCTTCTTAAAAGCTAACCTGGAAGGGTCAGAGAAGAGGGGAGACGGAAAAGCTTTTATTCCTGGAAAAAAAAAAAAGTCTGCAATAGACAGCTAAAAACGTTTTAAATGACAAACTTTGAACTTTTTGTTCTTCTAGTTACCTTAGAGCAGAAACTATTTTTAAAGGCACAGCAATGTTGAGGGAGAAGCCGTGTTTAGAAGAGCCTTCCCTAAGCGCAATCAAGAGGATACACCTGGGGATTTTGGGGAGGGGGGGAACGGTGATATGCCTCTAATGAGGGTGCTCATCACATCAGAGGGGAAGGAACAAAGACAAGGAGTCTGAAGCAAGAAGTTTTTTTGTTTTTTGTTTGTTTGTTTGTTTGTTTTTTGTTTTTAGCTAAGCATCCTGATATTGGCAGCTTAGCAGTAGCTCATCTCGGGCCGGGCATCGAACCACTGTTGCTCAGAGCTCAAACTCTTGACCAAGCTCTTAATCAACTGAGCCATTCAGCCGGCCCTGAAGCAAGAAGTTTTAATGCCACAATGTGACTTTATGCAAATAGGGCAGATTCTTGGGCTTCCGATGTCTAAGCTGTTTATTGGACGTGATTCATGGTGGTCTTCTTAAAATCTGTCTGCAAAGTCCTCAACACTCTCTTCCAAAGATGGAGTCCGTTTCCCTTCATTGGAATATGGGCTGGTTAGTGACTTGCTTCTAACAATTAGAATGTGGCCTATGTGATGGCATGTAACTTCAGGTTTAGCGCTCTCTCTCCTCTCTCTCTTCTCTCTCCTCTCTCTCCCTCTCTCTCTCTCTCCTCTCTCTCTCTCTCTCTCCCTCCCTCCCTCCCTCCGTCGACTTGCCCTGGGGAAAACCAGCTGCCATGTTGTGAATACACTCAAGTGGCCCTGCAGAGAGATCCAATGATGGGGATCGGAGACCTCTCGTCAGCAACTCTGCAAGTAAACATCTTAGAAGTGGCTCTTCTAGCCCAACTCACATCCTCAGATGGCTGCAACCCCACCACACCTTCACTGTAATTTCATAAGAGACCATGAGCCAGAACCAGCTGGCTAAGCCACTCCCAAATTCCTGATCCACAAAAACTATGACTTAATAAGTGTGTATTGTTTTAAGCCCCAAGTGTGGGAGTATTCATTATACAGTAACAGGGAACTAAACAACAAGCCATGCCACCTCACAGAATGAATTTGAAGATTCAATGAGATGAAGTTTGTGAATTTCTGGGACAACTGACGAAATCCATAGTGACTACAGTCTTCTCCATTTGGGGATGGTTACCGTGGCAGTGGGGCAGTTTCACATACTCTTGGGAAATAGGCTTATACCAAGACTGTACCCACAAAGTCAAGGGCCTTGTCTAGCAACTGATGTCATTCCTGAGACAGAGTAGCGAGTAGCTGATTACTAAGTATTTCCTAAGTAGATGAATCAACGCATTTTGAGCAAGTCACTCACATGCTCTGAACTCTAGCTGCTTTCATTGTAAATTACAGGAATTGAGCTAAATAATCTCAAATGTTAGTCTGTCCTGGCTCTGAAATAATTCTAAACTGTAGTAGGCAGAGACTCACATCATAGTATTTATTTTTATTTCAAACATTTCTTGAGCTCTTGCTGTGTGCTGTGTGCCAGGCATTACAGTAAGTGTTATGCGGGTATCATCATATTTAATCCTCCTAACAACTCTATGAGGTAGGTAATATTATTGTCCTGGTTTTAAAAATAAGAAATCTGTGGCACAGAGAAGTGACATAACTTTTCTGAGGTCACACAGATGGTAAATGTGAACCTGGATTTGAACGAGGAAGACTAACCATTATAATCAAAAGATGAGCCCATTTGAAGCCGTCAGCTTCATGGTATGGCCAACTGATCAGACTTCATGCTGGATTCTAAGCTTCTTAGGACAAGGGCAATTCCTCATGAGTGTTTGTATCCCCAATGCCTAGTGTACAGCAAATTCTCAATAAATGCTTCTGAACGAATGAATAAATGAATGAATAAACGAACACACAAGTGGTGTGGAAATGCCTTTTACATTAAATGTGGTTGCAAAAATTATGGACAAGTTAAACATTTGTGCTTTTGTGAACTGTTCACATTTATCTCAGTCACTAGGACTCCTGAGTGTCACAGAGACAGCCCACTTCCTAGACCTTTTCTTAAGCATATCCTAACCACCAGAGTGCTATTATATAGTCTATTAAAATAATTCATTGAAATGTCACAACTGAATTTCAGTGTTGGGATGGGTAGATACCATCATAAAGTCACAGAAAGTTCCAAAGTGGCCACTCTCTGAAGAGATCCCGTGAACTTCGTCTTAATCAAGGCTGTTAGTAGCTTAAACACAGAATTGGAAAAGTTAAGAATTGATGAGAACCTATACATAAGAATTTGGGAGTTTTAAACTATCTTTGATTTGAATATTGCAACTCTTTCAGAATTACTAAATCCCCCTTTCATGCGGTAGGCCGCTTAAATCCCTAGGAAGGGCAGCTTCCAAATGGTATCACAATGGCAACTGTAGCACCAAGATATTTTCCTTCTTTCAAAAATACGAAGGAAGAGACACAGAAGCTTAGATGAATGGTCTGGGGGTGGGAGAACCATCAGAGATGAGAGAATATTGACAAGCTGGAGGCACATGGCAGCTAAGTTACTAGGACAAGACATAGCCTAGAGGCTGGGCCCAGGAAGAGAGTACAATACTAGTTGAAGTAGGAAAACAATTTTGTGACAGAGAAAGAACGACATTAATTAACCTGAAGTCCTAGTTTCCACAAGGTCAACTCTACTCCCAACATTGTGTCCTGTGAGAAATTTTCATAGGATAAGTGTTTTAAATTGTGGAAGTGAAAACACACTTTACCCTAGCCCTGACCTCAATGTTGCTCAGAGTTATATAAATTCCATGCTTTTCCTATGACTTCTCTGTACCTGAGAGAATATTATTTACTTTGATTCTTCGTTAATTGGGCATATTTCACCAGTTAGTTTTTTGCTTAAGAAGGGCTTGTAGGGATTGACTCTCCTAAACTCTTTCATGTTCAAACGTCTTTGTTCTTCAATGACAATTCAGCAGACACGAATATGCTTTCACTGTTTTTTTCTGGTGCGCTTTGCAGGTGATGAAACTTGCAGGGCACTCGCCTGGGCCTGCCCCAGCTTCCTCCTTCAGGGGGACTTGTCCTCTTGTCCTTGGTCTTTGAAATTCTCTCCAGAATTGTCTAGGTGTTGAAGGTTGCATATCAATTTTTGTGCACCCAGTGTAATTTTCCAACCTGTAGATTCAGTTATTTTACCAATTCAGGGATTTTTCAGGTAGCTTTGAAGTCTGTTGTGATTGTATCCTCAAGGCCAACAATTGCCGTATTTCCCCATGTATAAGATGCACCTTAATTTGGGGGCCTGAAATTTGAGAAAAAAAAATGTATTACATAAAGTTATTGAACTCAAGTTTTATTCATCATAAAATTCATACAACTCATCACTGTCAAAAAATCTATAACCACTGTATAAGACACACCCAGTTTTTAGACCCCAAATTTTTTTTAAAAAGGTGTCTTATACATGGGGAAATACGGCATATCATGTCACTTTAGTTTGCTTTCCATATCTACTAGCTTCTCAGACTAGAATAAAATATTTGTTTTAATTGTCTGCACTCTGATCATCTCTGATCATCTCAAATCTTCTTGGTGAATGGTTTCACTTTAGCGTGGGTTTCATTCTCTTCCTCGCTGTTTCTTGTTTTTTTAATAAATTCAGTAAGAATATTTTGTTCTCCAAATGTGTTTCCTCAGGCATGTCATCTCCCTTTCCATCTCATTCTTTCAGTTATTCACATTCTCTTTGAGCTAAAATTTCTTTGAATGCGTGTCTCATTAACTTGTCACACAGCGTGACACAATGGTGACACATTCTCTAGTGCTTCCTGAATTTTGTTTTCCTTTGACTTCTTTGCCTGTCGTTTACACGATACCTCCTTCCTTGTATGTTTGGGATGACGTGGGATGGTAGGCTTCCCATAGAATTCTCTTTCCTCCTACTCAGGATTGAATGGCTGTGCCAACACATTCTCCTTGTCCGATCTCACAGGACCCACTTAGGGTCAGACACAGAACAGACTTGCTTTTCCATCTGAGCTTCAGTATTAGGGGTGCAATTGGTCTTCTGTAGCCTAAAGGAGGAAGAGGATCTGGCCAAAGTGGTGATGTCTCTCCTCTCACCTTGCTCCCAGGGTTAAGTGCCCTGTGCCCAGCTGAGGCTGCAGAGAGGCACCAAGACATCAGACTTATGATGTCAGACTTATGACATCAGACATCAGATGGCAATAAGCCATGGTATCCCACTTCCCTCTCCCTTACCCCCTCACCAATTGCTCCCCAGAAGCTCCTTCCAGCACAACTCAGATAGGAAGGATGAGGTTGCCTTTTGGTCCGAGTCTCCATGTATTTGGGAGAGACAGAATAAAAAATTTCACTCTTTGCTAAATCACCACCTTGGTTTCTGGGGAGTGGAGTAGAGTCAGGAATGAACTGTGTTGTCCTTCATTCAAAATCACTTTTCTTTCTTTGGCTTCAAGTTTGGGGTTTGTATGCGATCGGGTCACATCTATCTCTGTTTGGTGCTGTGGGTCCTTTGGAGCTGGGCATCTGGCTTCTACCACACTTTTACTCTTTAAGTACAAAGGGAGAGAATCTATAATGCAGTTTCTACTCTGCCTTAAGTCGCAAGTTTTTGTATCTTTATAGCAAACCTCCAGTATCTTTATTCTAAATAAATAAATAAATAATAAATTCCTTTTCACTTTATCTTGGGCATCTTTTTGCAAGTGCAGCTTGTTTTATCAAATGATCCCTTTGGGGGACAATAGTTAATCATATAGTTGCCTTGGCTGATTTAAGTGAATATGTTTATTTTTCTATTTCTTCTGTTACTAACATAATCATAATAAATATTCATCGTTGACTTGGGAAGGAAATGCAAATGATTTAGATGCAAAGGTTTATTTTATATATGTTTAAAAATATATAACTGAGTACCTCCCCGGGTGCCGGGTTTCACGCCGGTGCGGCGGAGGTGGGCGGCTGGCGCGACGCGGGGCTTAGGCCTGACCTGCAGTTCTGCTCCTCGACGACCGGCCTCGGGTCGCCGCACACTCGGGAGCAGTCTGGCCGTGCTGGGTTTCCTCCTGGGGGTGAGGCAAACAGCAGGCGCCGGCGGGAGGCGTCCGGGCTGGGCCAGGAGAGACCAGCTGCGGGTGGGTGCTCGCGTGGGGCAGTGAATAGGGATTCAGCGCAGGGAGCTAGGTTCAGATTTAAGCTCTGCTTTGAGTTCCGTATTTGTCAGGGCTCTGACAAGCTGGCTCATCTGCATTTGCCTAAATAAAATAATCTAGAAAACCAGTTTTTAGTGCTGTCTAAACAGTCCCGCAGGCGAAACACGTAGGCATGCTGGAGATATTAGACATATCGACAGAGTTACAATAGATTTTCTCTGTTTTGTTTTTTTTTTGAGAAGAGTGGTATTTCTTTTATATGTGTGTATATTTATTCATGTTTTATTCTCATCATTTTTTTTTGCCTTTTCTCTCTTTTGAGAGTAATTCACGTAATAAAATTCACCCTTTCAAGTGTGGGAAAATATATATATATATAATTGAGAGGAAATAGGCTACGTGCCCCGTCTCCGTGGGCCTTGCCGAGGCTCTGATCTGGTGCTGTCTGCCACCTGCGGGGACGAGCTGACAGGAGGCAGGGGAGAACGCGCGCTGTCTGCTTCCCCGGCCACCACGGCTCTTAGTGCACAGCCCTGCCCGGTCCCTGTCAGGCCCTCCAGGGTCGGAGAGCGGCGAGAGCCCCTCGTGACTTAGAGGTGCTGTCCCAAGGCTTGTGGCTGGCGTCACCTGTGTCACAGCCGACCGTCGGCATTTAGGCACAGGGGCGTCCTCACTGCTGCTGGGAGCCCCCGCAGCCTTTCCCACCTCCCAGCGTCGCCCCCCCCCTCCCCCTAAAGAGCTGGCCCAGCTCTCCAGCAGCTGCTCCTCGGCCCCTCACCAGCCGGCCCCTGGCTCTCTTCACCCTCCTGTCAACTGCAGCTGCTGCTTAGACGTGTAGGGGCCACGCGCACTAGCACGTAAGCTCCGGGATGGGAGGCCCGTCCATTGCTCCGAGCTGCATTCTTACCATGAAGCTGAGTCTCCTCAGATAAGTCAAGGACGTCTCTAAACTGTCAGTCAAGTCTGCAGGGCCGGGCCTCAGCCCCAGCGTCCTGCCGCTTTCAGGCGCCCTCCCTGCCCCCCGGGACTAAGACCCTTTCAGTCCTCCTGCCCTGCTCTCTCCCTTGCTCAGTCCTGCACGCCCGACCCCAGCTAGCAGCTGCTCCCAGTAAGGCCATCGCCCTGAGGACTCCCCAGCTGCAGGCTCCTCGCCAGGTCTTATCAGACTCAGGGAACCCACCAAGACAATGAAGACCGGCTGACAAGCCGGCCACTGTGGCCCATTGCTCTGATTTTAGCTCACTTCTGAAACCCTTTATTCCTGTCCGCTCTGGAATAGTGTGGATGGTGTCGGTTTGCGTTCTGGAAGGGTCCATGGCCAGAGCGGAAAGTGTTCCTAACTGCAGGCCCGCCGCCCGTCTCTCCATTTCACTCTGAGCTCCCCAGTGCTGAAGGCAGGAGAGTTAGAACGGATTTCCATGTGTATTTCATAGAAGAAAGCCTGAGGGAGAAAGTCCAAATTCTGCCGTTGTCCTAGTCTAAAGCATGTCTTTGCAGGAACATCTTGCTGCTTTGTGGCGGCTTGGGGTATTTCTTTTTTTTAAAGATTTTTATTGGGGAATTGGGGGAGGGGAACAGTGCTGGGGAATTGGGGGAAGGGGAACAGACAAGTTGCTGTCCTTTTGTTCTTCAGTCTAGTTGTGGAGGATGTTGCTTCACTGGCCCAAGTTGGCACCATCATTGCGCTCTTCTCTGGCGAGGCAGATCAGTCGCCGGCTTCTGGACGGCCGCTCACTGAGGCTGCTGGCCGCTCACGCTGGCTGCTGGCCGCACACGGTAGCCCATGGCAATCCACTGCCACAGGGACTGCAGCCTACGCCGTCGCCGGCGACTCACGGCAGCCCAGCTCCAGGTTGAACTGTTGTTCAGCATCTTAGCTGTAGAGGGCAGTGTCACTGGCCCTCATATGTGGGATCCGAACCGGGGCCCTCTGGCATCCCAAGCGAGTTCTTAACCATCGCGCCACTCGGCCGGCCCGGCTTGGGATATTTCTAATTGTTCTTTTCGGGGTCAGGCCCAGGACAGGCCCCCTCCTGCTCAGATCTAAGCCCCAGAGGAGCGGGAGAGCCTTGCTCTCTGAAAGGTGCCCTCTTTCCCTGGAGGAATCAGCTTGTCAGGCTTATAGAGAGAGTGACCTGCCACAGAGAGGAGATGGAGAGGCCCGGTGCAGGTGGCACCGCCGGGCGTCCCTACAGAGAAGTCCCTTTTTTTCTCTCCTCCCACTGACAGGCAACTTCCTCTCATGGAGTCAGAGCCTCATAAATCACTCATAGACAGGGTCACCTTGACTGCACAGGACTCAGATGGGAGGGAAGGGCATCGCCTTGCTTGTCTGCTGTCCCCAGGAGATCACATGAAGTTATTTGAAGTTCACAGATTTAAATGTAAAGTCAGACAGTGCTCACCTGCCAGCAGGAAATATGCTTCAGCAGGAAGATTTGGGCGGACGATATAGGATCAGACACAGACATAACCGTCAGGCCTGAGTGACTCGGAGCTCTCGCTCTCATTCCTGGACAGCCAGGTCACCTTTGCTGTTCTATTTATACACCTCATTCCTGGCAGAAGTCACTCGCAGAGCCTGCTGTGAATCAGGGGCGGGTAATTTCTAACACTGTTACCTCTCTGAGCATCAGGAAAGCCTCTTTCCTCAAGCTTTCCTACGAGTTAGGACAGGCTCCCAGGCCACGGACACAGCATGGTTAGGCCTGTTCGTGTGACGAGGTTTAACACAGGCGAGTCAGCAAACTCGCCACACAGGGCTGTGTCCTGTGCCTGGTTCCTGGCCAGGGGCTGCGAGTCAAAAGAAAAATGCAACACAGGCACACACCAGCCAGCAGGGGAAGGCTGTTCAAGGTGACTGTAACTGATGAAGAGCAAGAAATGTCCACCTGAGAAGCTCTGTTTGCAGCAAAGGGGACCTGAACACCGAAATCCGGCCATGCTCTCCTTAGAGTATTTTAGTGGCACTTTAAACATCCCTCTCTTACTACTTGGCATACTATTTTCAGCATCCATAACCCATGAAGATGCTACGCGACCTATTGAAATTGTCAACTGTTTTAAAATAGAATGTTTAGTTATTGGGTCATAAATAAACTTTTAGCTACTGGTAACCTGTGCAACAAAAAAAATCTATAATAAATATTGTAAATAAGGCCTAAAGGGCTAAAGAAGAAAATCAACAGGCTTGAGCAATCATGTAAAAACACTTCACCTAGTCATAATTATTTTCACCACACAGCAATATGAACATTTAAATTCATTTATATATATATACACACACACACACATATATACACATATATATAACATAGACTCACAGGCAATTACAAGAATAGTGCATAGAGTCTCCTGAACCCTTAACACAGCATCTTCCAAAGGCGACACCTTATATGAATGTAAGACAATATCAAAACCAAGAAACTGACCTTGGGATAATCCTGTTTACTAGACTACAGACCATATTCAGTTTCCACCAGGTTTTACATGCGCGCGCGCGCGTGTGTGTGTGTGTGTGTGTGTGTGTGTGTATGTGCAGTCCTGTGTAATCTGATCTCACATGTGGTCCTACCCCAGTCCAGATGCAGAGCTGTCTGTCACTGAGAAGGCACTCTGTGTGATACCCACCCCCACCCCACCCCTGTCCCCTGGCAACCACTAAATGTTCTCCTACTCAGATTTAATTTTAACCATCCTGTTTGGCCCACCTCATTGGCTAGCATCTTGTTGATGAGATTCAGCCAGGTTTTGCTTGGCATCCAGACGAATTAAACCTTTAGGGAACATCAAAGTGGGACACAGTGACCTTCTGGCAAACTGAAGGAGGTAATTCATTTACTTTGCTGTCCTTTTCCTTTTTTTCTGAGAGAATAAACTTTGGTGACTCCTTCCTGTAAGCTCCTTCCAAGACAATCTAAAGGGAAAGGGCATATGCAAAACAGTATAACTTCGTTTAAATTAAAAACATGTCTAGTCCCCAGTAATTTAGCAAAACTCTAATCCTAATGACAGTGAAGAAAAAAATTGATTTTTTCTTCAGTAACAGGAATTTTATAGCGAAATAATTCTCTAGGTTGTTGACAATAGTTCTAGATTCTGGCCTGACTTTCGAGTCTTTCTCCTCCAAATCACCTCACATCATTTTCAAACAATTCCATGAGGGGTTCCCAAGGGAATTTTTAGCGTTCAGAGACCAAAAAACCAAAATGACATACAGCATCTAGAACTTTGTAACTAAATCAATGGTTTTTTCAATGTTTGCACTCAACTGTTTGACAACCTTACATCTCCAAAATCAGTTATTTTTTTATTGATTTATATCAATAATGGCATAATTATATATTACATATTATCATCTATTTATACCGATATTATATAACCATATAATTGTATTAACATACATGATAGTTAGATTATAATATATTGTTGAATATTATTACTATATATTTTATTATATATAATACAAGTATGTAATGCAAGTCATTATATGTGCAGTAAAAGTACAAATTATATTAATCATGTTATTATTTTATCATGTATTTATTGTATATTTTTATTACTATTATTATATAATAAAAGTCATTCAGCAACACGTGGCTATGATGGCCCCATCACATATATTTTGCATTTAACATGTGGAGGGATGTTCAGGCAATTAGCTTTGCAAAGTGACACCAAGGTTGTACTTCATAGCAAGTTAGACCTCGAGTCTTCTACAGGGCTTTGAACATTTGATTAATATGCATTCATTTTTCTTTTTGATTGTAAGCTCTTTTAGGACCAAGTCCTATTGTTCTTTAGCTCTAAATACTGTCCAATCACAGTTCCTGTTAGGTGCATAACAAATGGGCAAGTTGGACAAATAACTGTTAGAATATTTCTACTAGAACTGAAAACAAAATCCAGGCTAAAGATTGGGTGTTCTTTTCTGCAACGGCGGTAGATTTCCAGCAGGACACTGATAGCTGAAAACCAATTTATCTTTGGACTTGGTCACTGTCCTTGGTGCTGAGCACAGATTCCTGGTCCAAAGACTAATGCCTAGCAAAAATATTTTATTTACACATATGTTCTAATAGAAACTATTGTTCTTTGCAACTTTCCTGGACTTGAATCCATGATACTTACCTCATTGGGAATAAACATTTGATTTATCCTAACTATAATATAAAGTGCTTTTTTAGTTTTTTTCCAATACTTATTTGGAAACTGTTCAAACATGAAGACAAGTTGAAACAACTGTATAGAAAACATCCATACAAGCACTCCTAAACTCTAATTTGCTAGCTAGCTTTTACTATGTTTGCCTCATCATGTGTCTATCCATTTAGCCATCCCTCAATCCATCTATCAATCTACCCTAACTTTTCAGCATTATGAAGTACTGGGTTGTCAGAAAAGTCATGACGTATTTTTCTGTTTTTCATCGCAAAAATGCATCATAACTTTTCCGACAGCCCTATACATTGTTGGCATTGATACATGCCATGCCTAAACCCTTCAGAACGCATTTCATCCACTCATGTTTCATGTCTCTTCATAGCTCTTTTTCTTAGAGGACCTGTCTTTAAAAATAAACATTTCCCCACAATTTGACACTCTGCCATGACTGTTACTAATAAAACCCCACCTAATACAACTTCTGATGACACATGTTGCTTGGTGAGACTCGGTGGTATTAATTCTAGGTGAAGTAGGTGCCCAGACCCTGGATGCAGAGAAGTGAACATGCTCTGTGCCTTCCTGAGAGGGGCATCTGTGACACTTCCTCTGAGGACCTTCCTCACCGAGTATCCACAGTGTGAGGTTATCCTTGGCCTGCCAGGGCCCACCACTCCCCTCTCTACCTCATTGGGGGGGTCCCAACGGGCCCCACGAACCTTCTAGGAGAAACACCAGTCCTTCTTCCCAGTTCTAAGATGCCTTTCCTCACTGAGAAAGGGACTCTGAACAGCAAAGCCCTCTGTTCTACATCACGCTTTTCTTTAGGTGTAACAAATGTGTCATCTTCTGCATTCCCTTTGGCATGTAGCATTTGAAGTTTCTTTCACTGGCTTGAGTTTCTACATGGGCCCATCATTAAATAACATCTGTAGCTCTCCGCCTTCATGGATTATCTTGGCTGGATCTCCTGGATGACTGGCTGCAGCTTCTCCATCAGCACTTGCTGCTTCACCTGGCACCCTTATGGAGACGGCATCGTTCCTCAAACCTCATGGACCAACCTGTGCCAGCTTCAGGCTTTCCTTCTGCTGCCTCCCCACCTCTCTCAGTCTTCAGACAGTTTAAGACAGTTAGGGCCTTACTCTGAATGAGGCTTTGGCCTAAGAAAATATGGCGAGTGTCTTGATCTTCCATCCCCACCACTAAAACTTTCTCTTTTTCAGCCATAAGCTTGTTTTGCTTTCTTAACAGTTATGTGTTCACTGGAGTACTGCTTTTAATTTCCTTCAAGAATTTTTCTTTTTCTTTTTTTCTTTTTTTTTTTTTTTGCATTTACAACCTAGCTAACTGTTGTTTGGTACAAGAGGCCTAGCTTGTGGCTCATCTTGGCTTCCCACATGCCTTCCCCACTAAGCTTAATCATTTCTAGCTTTTGATTTAAAGGTAAAGACGAGTGACTCTTCCTTTCATTAGAACACTTAGAGGCCATTGTAGGGTTATAAATTGGCATAACTTCAATAGTGTTGTATCTCAGGTAATATGAAGGCCCGGCGAGAGGGAGAGAGATGCGAACAGCCCATTGGTAGAGCAGTCAGAACACACACAACATTTATGGACTACATCTTTTATGGGTGTGCTTCATGGCACCCCAAAACAATTACGATAGTAACACCAAAGATCACTGAGCTCATATGACCATAGCAAATATAATAATAATGAACAATTGGAATGTTGTGAGAATCTGTGACAAAATGTGACGCAGAGACAGTAAGTGAGCAAATGCTGGAAAAATGGCACCGATAGACTTGCTTGACACATGGTGGCCACAAACTTTCAATTTGTAAAAATCGCAGTAGCTGGAAGTACAATAAAGTGATGCACAAGAAAATGAGGTGTGCCTGTATTTATCATTTTTCTCTTCCTCCTGTACCATAGCTGTGAAAGCCAAGACTTTATTATCCACTGCCTTATCCCCTGAGCCTAGAAGAATGCCTGGAACAGAAAAGGTGCACGGGGTTTACCCCATGAAGAAATGAATGAATGAGTGAACAAATAAGTGCGTGAATGAGCTGATGATTTTCTGTGTTCTGCTTTTATTCAATGTTACAATGGTCCAACATTTACCAACACTGCTAGCATTTCTCAGGAAAATTAAAGGCCAACCTGAATAATCCCTCTGAATTTCAGATCTGTGTGAACCATGTCTATTTAATGGCCCTGCAATTTAGGGAAAGTATTCACATTGGAAATGTGCTGTCTCCTTGTGGGAACTGTTCTTGGACGGGGGTTTCCGTCTCTGAGACAGCGGCCACCCAGCCCAACAGCTAGAGTCACTTCTTATCTGGGCTCCACCTCCTTGTCTGGTTGGCCTAGAAGACACCCTTTGTCCCTGTGGTAACAGGCTTTGAAATGGAAATGAGGGAGGCGGGTAACTTTAGCCACAGGACATTCTGTGCAAGCCCCTGAAACCTGAAGGATCAGCAGCCAATGAAAACACTGACAGTTCTACCAAAGACATGTTAGTAAGATGGCCGACCAGACAGGGACGTGCATGACAAGCCATATGTCCACAATCTCAGGGCTTGTCACCTTCGGTGGGAAAGGAAAATCAGAATTTTAAAACATCAAGCAATCGTCTATAAATATAGCTGAACACAAACAGAAAGTATATAAACAACAAAAACAAAACAAAAAGTAGCTGCAAATCAAGAACATGGATGTGGGGTATAGGTTTGGGAGGGACGTGAGTGTGTTTTTCTAAAAAGAAAAACAAAACTCCTAAGTCCCGTCTCCCGGAAGAGAATTTCCAACGCTAGCATGAAGGGAATTTGAAACCTGCGCTGTACAAGTCATTCTTCGTTTGCATTTGGTCGTAGGGCATCTTCAGAGAAGCAATGACCAGCTGTACCCAGCACTCACGTTGGTGACATGGTGCCTCTGTGATTTCAGATGAGGCTAATTATGCATTATTTGAGGTAGATTGTCACCAGCTGCCTACTAAGAATAATGCACAGTGCAGCCGAACATGTGAATAACTGAGGGCCATTATTTCCAGGGTGCCATGTTGGGGTGGGAGCCGGGGACAGGCACCAATCACTACTTGAATTGAGAAAGTAACTGCAACCTCCCCATGCCAGAAAAACACATCAAAAGACTCGACACAGCCTTCCACTCCTCAGCAGCACAGCGGCTCTGGGAAGAGCCGTCACACCCCACACGAGGGGAGCAGGCATCAGGCGGGCAGAGCCCTGGCCACGGTATCGCCTGGCTCATAAAACTAAATCAGAGCACAAAGGAAGTTTGTTTCACCAACTACAACAAAAATATAATAATGTTATCATAGGCCTATGCTTATTACATAGGCCTATTACCAAACTCTTCTTATTAGGAAAATCTTCAGAAACAAATGGGAAATAATAGGCTTGTGCTAAGAATCCCAATAGGTCACAAAAGAATTTACTGTAACGGAAAACTTGATAAGTCTGTTTTAATGTATTTAGTTTATACATAAATTATCTCTAAATTTAAACGTCTCTCCTTGGGCAGCAGAGTGGAAAGCTGACAACTTGCAAACAAAAAGCAACACTCAGAAGAAAATGTAGGTATTGCGCTGGGTCAGCCTGAACCGTCCTCAGTGTGAGGGCTGAGATGTCTGTCGCCTCGCACCTCCCCTGCTCCGCCAGCATCCGGAGAAACCGGCCTTGCAGCAGCAAGAAAGGAGCACAGGGTCGTTCTGTACCAACCACCACAGTCGGAGCAGGAGCAGCGGGCAGGAAGCTCATGCGTGAGTATCAGTCTCATCAGAGCATTAAGCTGAACTGTTCACAGTCTCTTCCAAATTCATGGTCCTCGGCCCAGTGGTAATCACGAGAACCAAATAAGGGGAGATGAGTTTTCTCTAAGCGTCTAGGGGTCCGAATTCGCCAGACCTGTCTCCCCCTCTGTGCCAGTTGGGCATTTTTCTCCCATTCTGGCAAAGGCATGTACCATGTTGGGTCTTGGTGGCGTAGGTACTTCCCGAGTTCCACAGAGGTAGCTGGGGGTGGGAGTGGGGGTTCACTGCCCTCTGACCCCAGCACAGTGGTTAACACCCACCAGATTCTTCCTGGAACCAATGAATATGAACCAAGGTGCTTATTTTGCAGTAAAATGCTTGTGAGACACAGGGACAAAGAATTTTAAAACTTCAATCACAGCAAAAGAAAGCGCAACAATTTAGAAGCTACTGGAACAACATGAATGCCTGAGTACGTTTGGAGCTTTCCCAGCATTGGTAAGAAGTACCACATGCTCTGTGGCGGAGATGAGGGAGAAACCTGCTAGTGTAGCTACAGAACCAGCTTGAACTGGTCTTATCCCTGTTTCTAACAAGATACTGAGTTTCTTCTCAGAGACAACAGACCAAAACTGCAAGTCATGTAGCCAAAGCATGCTCGGTGGGGAGAATTTGAAACTCTAGTTAGGCCTGGAACTATGAAGTCTCCCACCCTACGCCCCTTCACAGACCCCCAGGGCCAGGACAGGACCGGAACTTGAATGCCAGAACCGTTTCAGAAGCGAAGGGTCCATTGTCCAGGAAGATGAGGTGCTGAAGCCCCTTACCATATCTTACCATAAATGACCAGGTTCCTAAGCTCTCCCATCAAAATGTACCCCACCAGCATACTAGCCTCTTCCCCTTAAAACTCACCCCAAACCCTGGATTGGGGACAGGTGTCAGCCTTCTGTCTCCTTGCTGGTCGACTTTGCAATAAAGTCTTTTCTTTTCTCAAAAGCCAGGGTCATAGTAGTGGCTTCTATGCGCGTGGGCAGGGACACTTACTCCGTAACTGTGGCTTGGCACCTCAGTACCAGTCATTATTTCTTCAGGGCTTGAAACCAGGTTCTTGCTGCCCTTGGCAACCCCTCACCTGCCCAGACACATCCCCTCGCCAGCTGGGATGTGCAGTAGGGCTGAGGAAGGGAAACAAATGGGCTGCCCCCAGGCGTTCCTTTCCAGTGCAATTCGGAGTCCCAAGGAAACAGTGGGTGTTTGGGTCCTGAAATAAGTCATTATAATGAGGCATTGGCTTTTCCATAGAGGCCCCGGAGCAGTGTTTCAAAGGCAGTCTTCTCTGAACTGCCATGCCCAAGGGCTTGCCAATGACAAGACAGCAAAGTGTACAACACATCAGTCCCACCCAGCTCTCAAGTGAGGGGGCAGGGCTTCGGGTTACGGGGAGGGGAGGGCGAGTGGGGGACCACTGCTGTTTGCCGGAGCCCAGGGTTGTAAGGTACAGAATCAGGCTAGTGCCCCATTCTATCTCATTCAGAATACCTAAGATTGCAGCGTTCGTGTCCACAGAGTTATAAACTAACCGTCACTCCTCATTCTCATGTTAACCTAGGAGCGCTGGTCCGACCATTTGCACCACACTCGCTCTGGTCAACGAATTTCCCCCACGGGGTTCTTTCTGGGCCATGTGTCTTGTTTTCAAGGAAAACAGAGCTAAAAGTTGCAGCCGTGTTCCATGTATTGGTAAATGGCTTGTGTGAAATTTGAATGACAGAGCCCTCATAACAGCTGAGCCTGAGAGAAAGCCGTGGTTAAGGGGGGAATTCAAACGATGGCAGAGTTTGAAACTTTGCAAATCCTCTTAGCTGAGTCTTGCTAGCAAAAGCACATCTGACCAATTGCCCTTGAAGCAAACGGTCAGTGTTTGCTGTTTCAATCTGGAAGTTTATAGATTCTTAGCAAGAAACATTTCCGCTCGTTTTGCTTTGCCTAACGAGTGGGATTTCTGTGGATTTTTAACTAAGCCCTTCTTACAGTGTCCACACACAAGTTCCCTGACCTCTCACATGTTTTCCCAGCTTCCAGACCTTGGCACCTGCTATTCCCTCTTGCTCAGGTGGATTCCCCCATAACTTTCTCCTGTTACCTTTTTCTCAGAATTCCTGCCCTACTGCTTATATCTCCTACTTTGCGAGACCCTTCTCGGTCTCTAAATAAAATAGCCCCCACCCACTCACTCCATCCTGTTACTCTAAACTTTTTTCAGAGCACTCGCTAGTGAGGATATCCACTTCTTTGTTTTTACCTTCCCTGATGGAAAAGCTGGTCCTGGGGAGGCAGGGGTGCCTGGCCTGCTCACTGCTGAGTCCTTTGTGAGGGGATGGGGGGGTGTGCTCAAGAGATTCAGGGAAGACAGGGAGGACATGCTTGGCCCTGCACATCCTCAGGTCCGCGGAGAAACGTCCAGGATGAAAAGATGTAAATGCTTCCCCGAGACCCGTCCTCTGACCCCGGCACCCTCACTGCTCTCGCTTGCCTGGTGGCACATTTCCCCTGGTTTCCGGGAAACCTCATGACAAGCAGTGCAAACACAGCTGACTAGCATCTCGGGATAGTTTGTCATTGATTTTGAAAACCCCCTGTGAAGCCTGGACAGCTTGCCGAGCACGTTACACACACGGGGTGCCCTAGAGAGTCACTGAAAGTGGTCATGGGGACTATGGAGCTGGTCAGTCACCTCTCACTTGATTGTCCGCTCCTAAAATCTACAAAAAATGGAAAAGTTCAAATAATGGTGATTACAGAACTGTTCCTGGAGAGCCGAGTGCATGGGAGCACATCTACAAGTGGTACTTGGCTGAGATCAACCTTAAATCCCAGGCTCAGCCATCAGGAAAGGGAGCCGAGAGACTGCTGAGGACTGAGTCCCTCTTTCCGTTAGTTCTTCAAGACGTCGTGTTTCACAACAGTAGTAAAATTAAACAGATGTGATGTTGCCAGGGGGGGTCTTTTTTTTTTAATTGGGGAATTGGGGGGATGGGAACAGTGCTGGGGAATTGGGGGAAGGGGAACAGACAAGTTGCTGTCGTTTTGTTCTTCAGTCTAGTTGTGGAGGATGTTGCTTCACTGGCCCAAGTTGGCACAATCATTGTGCTCTTCCCGGGCGAGGCAGATCAGTCGCCGGCTTCTGGACGGCCACTCACGGCGGCTGCTGGCCGCTCACGCTGGCTGCTGGCTACACACAGTAGCCCATGGCAACCCACTGCCACAGGGGCTGCAGCCTACGCCGTCGCCGGCGACTCATGGCAGCCCAGGTCCAGGTTGAGCTGCTGTTCAGCATCTTAGCTGTGGAGGGCAGTGTCACTGGCCCTCATATGTGGGATCGGAACCGGTGCCCTCTGGCGTCCCAAGCCAGCTCTTAACCAACGCGCCACTCAGCCAGCCTGCCAGGGGGGTTCTTGGTTTCCCAATGGGTAATGGGGCTGATCCTAGATTCTCTGAAATAGGGGGCAACTTCAACCAAAACCCATGGGTGCTCCATGGCTGTGTTGGTGACCACTTCCTGTTGGTAATTTCTTTAACGTATTCTTTACAGCCTCACAAAGGAGCCTTCGCTGCCAGTATTGGCAGATCTGAATCAGCAGGGGAGACGGTTTCCCTTCTCTGCCCTGAGCTGGCCTGTTGCTCAGCTGGGCAAAGCCCACACTCACTGTGGCCGCACAGTGGAATAGCCCACAGGCCAGGGCTTACACTCTGCCACTGACTCTTTGTTTGGCTTATAAATTATTTATTGCTTAAACTTCTTTGTATTCATCCCCAAAGGCCCCTAAGTGATTCCTATTCCCTTTGCCCTACTCCATTCCCCTTGTTAGTATTTTCTCTTCCTGTAATTACCCTCAGCTGTGAAACGGACTTGTCAGTTTTCCAAAAAGAAGGTTAAAGGGAAAGCAACATTGGAAGAAACAATGTTGTCTTCTTTTTAATAAAGAAAGGCCAAGGAGGAGATAAAAAAGTAAAGCAAACTCGTCAGCACAGTTTATACAAGAGATTACATCATATTTTAGTGAAGATCCTTTTCTAAATGAAATCACTTGGCCAGAACCATTTTCCCAAATATGCAGAAAATGTACCCAATGGGACTGCCAACATAATATTATGATGGATGTTTCTGGGATGTAGTCTAGCGTTGGTATAAAAATAGGACACAGTGTTTAAAACAAGGCTGTCTAGTTGTGGGTACAAACAAAAAAACACCTCCCAACACAACAGGGAGAGGATGAAAGACCGTGGTTTGCCCCAGCACTGTTTAGAAGGGAAAGGAGAGTGCTATGTGTTTCTGTAACTGAAAAACGGCGATGAAAAAATTAGTATTTTCCTGGCTAGTATATTCTTTGCACCCCAGGTGGTAGAACCGGCTTGCTCATTGAGGTGGTCTTGCTGATTCACACAAGAGTCTGGGGCTGTAAGATTTGGGGAGTCTGCTTTAGGAAAGATGGCAGCCTTTAGGGCATACTCACACCTTTCACAGTTCTTTGAGATCCCAAACAAAATTTAAACAATGGATATATTGATATGCTGGCATTAATCTAACACTTTAACACAGCCGCAGGCAATTTGGAAGAAGACATGGTGATTGGAAATAGAACCCAAGGAGGCCTCAGCAGCATGACACCCATTGTGTAAATGAATATAGACGTAGAAAAATAGACCAAGAAAACTCACCAGGAATGCGAAACATCAATCGTTATCTCTGGGTTACCAAACTATAATTGCTTTCTGTGTTATTTTAATCCTAATTGTCTACAATGAGCATACATTAATTTATCACAAGGAGATAATAAAAATCAAGCTACAGATTTTAGTTTTCAAACATAACAAGGTTCCCCCCATCTTTTCTGGATCAGCCATGGGAGTTCATTTTAATTTCAAAGCGTTAGGAGCCAGCCAGGTGAGCTGGATTTTCAAGGATGGTTAAGAGGGAAGGTATGTAATCACCAGGAGAGTTTTATGTGACACAGTGGTGCCCTCTGGTGATAACTCTGGTGCTGTTTAGTTAATCTGCACAGGTTTTCATTCACTCACTTATTCATTCACTCATTCATTCAGTGAGTCACTCATTCCAAAACTGTGTGTAGTGCTGAGCCAAGCAGACGAGCTCCCCATCACTCCCCAAGGAGCCAATATAAACAAGGGGAGTCAATGCTTTTGAATGTGAACCCTAAGACCACCTGGCAGGGCTGGCAATTGTGTGAGGGGAAAACCGGAACATATACGATGTGATTTTGGGTGCAATGGAGCTTTTGATCTGGGAGGAAAGATAGGCCTCATCTGAAAGAAACGACTAGAAAATATACACAAAGTGGGACATGAGAAATTATACAAAAGAATGAGAAAAAAATACAATAAAAAGGAAAGAAAGGGTCAGTGTAGGGTGAAGTCAGCCAGGAAAAACTTCTTGGAGGTAGGACATTGCTCCCTCAAAGAAAATAAACATGACGTTAGCCAGTGATTTAGGAGAGCATCGTTGTGGGAGGGGTGCGCCGTTACGCAGGTCACCCTCTGCTTACACCAGCGCGTCTGCAGGAACTAAATCTTCCTGCCCCTCCTGCTGGTTAAGGTCAGGAATGTCTCCAGAGAATTCCCGCTCCTGGTTCCTTCTGTTCTGGACCCTGTGAATCTCCTGGACTCCTACTAGATTGGTTCTTAAAAAAAAAAAAAAAAAAGTTCCAATTCTTTGCTAACACAGGGCAGGCCCCTTGGGGACAAGGGCTGTTGCCGCCATTGCTGCAAATCTACACCCAGAAATACTGGAAATACTAACAGTGGACACACAACAAAACCTGTTAGACCTGCTGGCTGGCCATAGCTCATCCAGAAGGAAATCAAATGGGGGAAAAAAGAAAAAAAGGAAAAACTCTAAAGGCATTGAAAACACGGATCAGGTTGTGGAGGAATTTGGCTCTAAAGATGGAGCCTGGTCACCAAGGGGGAGCCCGCTCCGAGGCATGTGAGCCCGGGTGACAGTGGACGTCACCAGAAGGACATAGGGTTTGCTTTACCAGAAACATTTACGTCTCAGTAACTGATCCCCTATGGAAAATCGCATCACTCGCTATCATAGCGTCCATGCTGGTAACAGGCGATCTGCTCTCATATTACGACTCAGATGGAGGAAGGTTTTTCCCAAGACATGTCAAATTCTGATATTTAAGTTTTTATAGTATTATCTGCTTATCTCAGAAAGAACCTTTACTGAAGCCCAGAGGCTGGTACCTATGATCTCTCTTATATGTGGGATCTAAAACAAAACAAAACAAACAAACAAAGTGACATCTTATGGATACAGAGAACAGGTTGGTGGTTGCCCAAGGTGGGGGGTAGGAGGTGGGAGAAATGAGTGAAGGGAGTCAAAAGTATAAAAGAAAAAAGAAAAAGAAGTAAAGAAACAATAGAGGCCTAGATCAAGCTGAGGATGCACAGATGTGCTTGGCCCTGAGGTCAGAACGGGTCATCTGCATGGTGTCTGCACAGCACCCTTCATGCCCATCACAGCCGCCTCACCGGGGCGGTCAGGCCTCAGGACAGGCTGTGGCTCTGGCATCATCCATTCACCGGGAGCACTGCTCTGTGCCGTGTGTGTGTGTGTGGTATCTATGTGGTGTGTATGTGTGTGAGTACATGTGTGGGGGGTGTGTGCATATATATGTATTTGAGTGTGTGTGGTGTGCATGTCTGTGTGACGTGTGAATGTGTATGTGTGAGTGTGGGTGCATGTAAATGGGTGTGTATACATACGTGTGCATATGTGCGTGAGTCCATGTGTGAGTATACATATGCATGTGGGTGTGTGTGGATTGTATGTGAGTTTGCATACATGAGTGTTTGTGGGGTTTGTGGGCTGTATGAATGTGTGAGTGTGTGTGCAGTGTGGGTGCGTGTGTGTGGACATGGCCATGAGTGCATACCTGAGTGTAAATATGTGTGTGGGTGTATGTAGCTGTGTGTGTGGATATGTGTGAATGAGTGAAGGTGTGGGGGTGTGTATAGGAGCAGGGCTGTATGTAGGTAGTGGGTGTGCATACGTGTATTGCGAGTGCACGTATGCATGTAAATGTGTGTGGTCTGCATGTGTGTGTGTGCGGGAGTGTGTGACTGTGTGTGTGAACGTGTATGCTTAGAGGGAATGAAAACCTGACCCGACAGTATTACCCAGCTCTCTGCTGACCTGCCTTGATGTCAGGATTTATCTGCAGTGTCTGGGTCTGTGCGTCATTTACCTAATTTTCTTGGACTGCTCTTTGCCTCTATTGGATGAAGTTGAATGGAGAGGCACAAACACTCCTCTGTATGTGCACAGGCAGTAGGTGTCTTATGAGTGCAGCCCAGCCCAGCCCCGCACAGTGCCTGGATGGAAGAACAAGTATACAAGGGGCTACACGCCCTAGCAAGGCCAGGGCTGTCTTTAGAATTTCGTTTTGAGTCAGCTGCATCTCACAGGATGGAGAATGACTGAGCCTCACACTGCAAGTCCCCCAGCATCGCAGAAATGGTTTTGGCTGGGTAGAGGTGAGGGTGGTCCCATCAGATGCCCACCCCAGGGAAAGACAACCTCAGCAAAGAATCCAGAAGCAGCCCAGAGCATCGCGGCTTCCCTGTGAAGCCTCCACGGTCAATGTCCCTGGACACGCCCCAGAGCTAAGCAGATGAAGTACTTTGGCACCATTTCCCATCTGGGAGTTCAAAGATGCAAAAGCAAATACCAGTAGTGCACATTTGTTTTACAAGGGCTGTTCTGTAGTCCCGCCTGGCCACAGTAACATACCTGTGTTCATGCTCTCCAGTAACAATCTATTGAACATTCCAGAAGGATCTTGCAAAACTCCTTTCTTTTTACCTTTATCTATTCTCAGATAGAGAATAATCTAAGGAGAGTTTCTAGTGAAGTATAATGATCCAAGAGGAAAAACACTGGGGCCAGGAATTGTAGGTTTTCCTGTAGTGTTTTTTATCATTTATTAATCATGCTCTCGGCTGAGTCGTGTGTCATCGCTGCACTTCTCCATGGGCATGGAAGGGATGAAAACAAGCCCCTTGCTCCATATGCATGGGTGTTGCAGATAACATGAGATTTCTATCGAAAAATAAAAAGCATAATGTAAGTGTCTCTGAATGCTACACTCGTCACTTTCTCGTAAGTTAGGCAGTGACATGCTTGAGATTTAAAGAGTGGGGTCTCTTTAGACCCCCTACAACAGATCTGCATTGAGAGACCTCTTGCAAAAATGCTGGCCCTCCATTCAGCCTTTATTGCTTTAGCCCACCCACGTGTCTCTGCAAATCTCCTTCAGTGATTCTAGTGATTTATTGGTAAGGAAGGTTAATGGTGGGCAATTTCCAGTGACCACAGGGTATCATAAAATGCAATTTCCGTGAGTTCAGAATGACCGTGGGAGGTACCACAAATTTGTGCTGATTTGTTCACAGGTATATTTTGAGGGACTTGAAACTTCAGCCTGAGTTGTGCTATGCTAATTAAACAGTGTACGAGTTGGTACATTTGCATTTAACAGCAGCCCAGGAAATAGATTTTCAAAGAGCTGAGGGTGCAGGAGTATTTCAGTCCCACATAATTTAGGAAATCTGCTCTGCAGGTAGGAAGCAGGGTCATTTTCGGGGTCTATTTGCCCTCTGTCTCCTCCAAGTAGCAGGAAGAAGGCTTCCATTGTCTATTAGCGAGCAAATTCCCAGCGGAGACTATCTTTGGTAAAGTGAGGGCTTTTGTAGTTGCTTCCATTTCTCTGCAGGTTGAGAGCTCGATCAAACAAGGCCTGAGGGGTGACATTGATTTTTAAGCAAATCGTGTGACCGTTTCTTCACTTGCAATTGTTGTACGATAATGCCGAGAAGACACCTCTGGCCAAGAAAAAGGGCGAAAATAGGGAGCAAATTGCAGCAGCGGAAGAAAGTCTCTACCTTTATCGCCAGTGCTGTACTCTTACATAATACGGATCAGAAATGGGGACATTTCTGGTCATGGGTGCATGACTGTGGTGTCCTTTTCTTTACTTTTTGTATTTATTAACTTAAAAGACGGGGGGTGGGGGGGAGAAGGCCAGAATGAAGAAGATAAAGGAGAATAGGGCACTGTGACAACAGTTGGCATGGACGCCAGATGTGAGGCCAGCGGTAACATGTAACAAAGGCCAGAGACGTCCTGCCCGCCGGAGACCGACCCCTGGGGCCTTTCAGAACTAGAGGTTCCTGATCACAACACAGACCTCCTGAACCAGAATTTCCTGAGGGGGAGGGAGAAGAAAGCTGCATAGTTTAAAAGGAGGTCCTTAACATTAGCAGAATTTTTAAGTGACCTCGGAACCCCTCCCAGATGGCCCCAGCCTGCGCCTTGGTGAGCCACTGCACAAATGGTGCATTTCACACACACACACACACACACACACACACACACACACACACACGCGCGCGCGCGCAATGCCCTGCTCCCTAATGATGTGTTGGACCCAGCCTCTCACAAGCTGCCTATCTACAAAGAAGGGGTCCCGTCTGGGACAAGCCGCCTCCACCACCCACTGGAGGCGTGGTCCAGCATGCACCTCAGCCTCTCTGCATCTCCGCTGCTTTGGCTGTAAAAAGCGGGGCACAGCCCTTTTCTACAGGGATTTGGAGAAGAGCTGGTGAATCCGTGGAATGTGCAAATGCCTTCCATAGTACATAAGATGAAAACTGTGAGCTGCCCTGCCCCCAGCCAGGAAGAAAAACCACCAACAGGAGCCCAAACATACATGTGCAGACCATTTATCTGTGCTGTTTTCCTTTTTATGAACTCACTATAAGTAACCTGTGTTTTCTTTTGTTCCAAGAGGAAGGCCACTACCTATTTTTCTTGCCTTACCTTTTTCAGCCAACATGACAAAGGTTGCTCTGTTTTACAATATGTCTTCCTGGGTTCCCCAACCCTTTTTTTGATGAATATTTAAAGTCATCAAACAAAACAAAGTATTTTTGACCTAAGTTAATCAAGTTTCTTTACATTGGTACCCCTGCTGCCATGTGGCGCATTCCGTTCTAGATGTACCATGCCAACTTTCTAACAGTCTGCAATCAGATGCTTTAAAATAAGGACACTTTAAAATGCTGGGTCAGGAAAATCCTCGGTGAGGCTTACAGCCCTGGCTGACACCCTTCTTGTGTGCCAATATGGAAATTCACTTGTTTTCTGGGCTTTCTTCATATCCCATTAGGATTCTGCAATGTTGCAAAATATAGCCACCAGGCGTGTCAGACAGTGGCCAATGGGATACTCTAAAACCCCACATTATTCTGATTTATTGCTTTCTTTCTATCAAATCACCAAGCCAAGACTATCAAATTTATTGTACGTGGCAATAGACGACGTGGCAGATGCTCAAGATGTTGTATAACCCTTTTGGGAGAAAATTTGAAAATCGGTCAATTTTAGATTTCTGTACATTTGAGATTTCTGTAAGTCTAATTGCAAGTGACACTTCTGTTTTGTGCCAAACTTTTAAGCTTGACATGATTGAAGCTTCCGGATTTCTCCAATTTTCTCCTCTAAAACAGCAGAGCCATCTAAGTTTCACTGCTTCGCTGGAGAGGATTCCACAATTTATAGTTTCCTGTGATGCGCTAGACAAAGTTCTAATTTACAGCCACAAAAGGGTTCATAAGTGTCTCTTTGTCTTACTGAGGATTTTAGTTTAATTTTGTCCTTCTATAAAACTGTCTGACCTCAGACAGTATTACAGATGACTCACTGTCATATGATAGGCAATGAAAAGAGATTGGATATAGGGTCCTGCTTAGAAACAGGCCTTAAAGCCATTCCCTCTGGTGTCTCCTGACATAGAGAGAGCATGACGCCGTCTATAGCATGTCCATCATTTCTGCTACCCTGGAAGGCGACGCCCTCCCTGCTCTTGGGTTAGGGGGGAGAATCTCATCACCTCCAAGGGGACACAGCACTGACATCTAAGTGGGTGACCCTCTGAATTACTCTCAGGGGGTTCCCAAACAATCAAAATCTCCCTAGTGCAAAGCAAATAAACAGCCTTGTCTCCTTCACCTCTGTTTCTGCGAGTTTAATGGTGTCTCTTTCCCTCACTATAAACACTCTCAGCAGAGGAGGCTCCCTTTCCTGACTCCCGTGAGTTGATCAGCACTTGACAATCCGATCTGTGTCCCCACCAGACCACAAATGCAAACACAGTGACCACAGCCTGCTCTGTGTGTGGGACTCCGGGCACCATTAATCTCTGCAGCCCCCAGAAGCAAGCGCCCTCTTTACGAATTTGGATCACAAATGTCAAGAAATGTTATCCCAGGCAGCTGAGGGGCCATGCCTTGTCTCATCAAACACTACAAAACAACGAAATTTATGGGGAAGATAAACATGGTTTGTTTACTAAATCCCAGGCCACCGGCATTTTGGAAATTCCCTGTGAAACCTGGGAGACAAAGAAAATATGTTCTAACTCCGAAGAGGTCACACAGGAGGAAAATACGAGTTTTTTTTCTGTGACTTTTTTTAAAAGCCTTTATTTTTTTAGAGCAGTTTTAGGTTCACAGCCAAATGGAGCAGAAGAGACAGAGAGTTCCCATGCACCCCCTCCCCCCACACACGCACCGCCTCCCCCACTGTCACGTCCCCACCAGAGCAGGACATTTGTTACAATCGATGAACCTACATCCACGTGTCCTGATCACGCAGACTCCATATTGACACTGGGTTTCACTCTTGGCGCTGTCCAGTCTATGTGTTGGGACAGATGTGTGGTGACATGATCCATTATTTTATAGACGTACCTCAGACATATGGCGGTTTTGGTTCCAGACTACCACAATAAAGCAAATAGCACAATAAAGTGAGTCACAGAGATTTTTCTGGTTTCTCAGTACAAATAAAAGCTACGCTTATGCTATACTGTAGTCTATTAAATGTGCAAGGCATGAGTTAGGGTAGGACAGTGTCTGCTGCGGGGACAAACAGCGCCTCCATCGCGGGGGGTCTGCACACTCCAACCAAAGCTTATTTCATGCTCATACAAAGCCCAATGCTGTCAGCAGGGCTGACCAGTCTGGCTCTTCTCCAAGCAATTAGGAAGTTCCTGATGTGGAAATGAACTTGGCAAATTCTACAGATGGGAAAATGGCTATCATGATGAATAAACTCAAGGCTGGTAGAGGGCTTCTCACTGTCAGCACTGCTGACGTTGGGGACAGTGTGTGGCTGGGGGTGGGGGGTGCTGTGCTGTGTACTGTAGGGTGTTTGCTAGCATTGTCCAGGGAGCACATCTGAAAGGGTATGTTTGAGAACCACTGGTGTAGAGCATGCCAAGTCTGGGAAATGCATTTATACTGCACTGTCACTGCAGTGGGAACCAGGGAACAGTAACTGACAGTGTGGTGACATTTCCTATCTTTACTTCAACCATATGATTCCAGGCAGGGCTGAAGCCATGGAGACCACTGAGGGAGCTGTTCTTGTTGTCTAGTCAAGAGAGATGGCTGCTTCGCCCAGGATGACAGCAAGGTGGGTACCTGGTGTTATTGGTAGGATTTGAGATATGTAATGTTGGTAAAAGCTACAGAGCTTGTAGTTAGATTGAACACTGCATGTGAAGGAAAGAGAAAAATTAACAATAAGGAATTGATATATATACCAGTGGCTGCCAAACACCTATTTTGGGAATTGAACTGAGTTGGCGTGATAAGAAAAGTTTAGGGAGCTTGTTAAAATTATATATTCCAGAGCTTCACACCTGGAAATTCTGATGCAATAAACCTGGCAAGTGGCCTAGAACCTATTTTTAACATACTGCTTCAGTGATTCTAAAATGAAATTCGTTTTGTGACTCCCAGCATGTATCGTGTGGGTTTCTGTGGGTCTATACTGGTGGGTCAATATTATGTGTTCCTCTGTTTATGCAGTACGCCAGAGTGGCAACTATGCTTATCTCTGAGATGGGAAACCATGGGTGCTTTTTTACTTCGTTTTTCACATTTCTCTTTATTTCAAATCAGTAATGAGCACACGCTCTTTCAAAAGCAGAAAAAAAGTATGTCACACAATAATATGGTTAGAGACTACAAAAAAAACCTGATAAAGCCTCCAATCTAGTAAAGAAGATGCTGTTTGCAGACTTCCAAGTCCAGGCTCAGTGTAGATGGTACAAGGTGACAGCTTGAGATGGGGGGTTTTAGTAAAGATACTCAATCGGCATGCTTATTGGAAAACACGCACTGAGGGCCTTTAATTTTAAAATATATGATAGGAGATCCTCAATCGAAATGTATTTATTCCTGAGTTACAGTATTGGCCACCAGAGAATCTCGCCAAAAGGACATTTACGTAGATGTGGAAGGTACCAAGTATGTGGCAGAAGCCATGGCCGCCAAGTCTCCCAGAGAATTGTTACATTTCTCAGAATGGGAGAGATTTCTAACTTGACTCTCACACCTTCCTTTTCTACTTCCAGGTTCTCTTCACAGAGAAGTAAGTCCCTCCCCACAGCGTGAACCCCAGCCGTTGGGTATTTCTGGCTTGTCAAGAGCAGTAGTAACAAGAGTCTCTTTCAGGCTGACCTTGTAACTGCTGGTGCCCTGTCTTTGTTTCCCTCTTCTCCTGCTGCGAGGGCTTATGGGAGCTCATGTCGAAACAGAGACGCCCCAGGATCCGAGCAAATGGCCTGAGAACCTGGGCCACAGCATGGAGACAAGATGCCCCGGACAGGCACTGGGACCCGTGGCAAGAAAGAAACTCTTATGCAGCTCAACAGAGAGTTTGGTGTCATTTTTCATCTTAGCATAATCGAGCCTCTCTTGAATGAGATGCTCAATTTTGAAAATTGGGGTCTTTGTGGTGAACTGCTGCAGAATCGCCTTGGAGGTTCAGCGGCCATTAAGACATTCACTGGTGTCTCTTGTAGGCATCTTGATTGACATGAGTTGTGGCTCAAGGGTAACTGCTGCCAGTGAGATGGTTAATACATGTCACAGAAATTAAAATAGCAGCTTCTAACGAAATGCCCTTGATGCGGAAAGAACATGAAGGGGCTTGTAGAACAAACTTGAATTTGAAATACCGAATGTCATTTCAGACTTTCCAAACCTTCTCTGTCCGTTGAGTGGTACACCCACACAGGCTCCAGACTCCAGAATGCAGGATATTTGCAGGAAGAAAGAGTTCCTTGAGAAAATAATTCATTTCTGATTCACTAGGATGGTGTTCAGGAACTGTGGCCTGAGGTGTCATTCTTTAGCATCACATGGGTTCACTATCACATAAAAATGAAATGTTGAATTCTTGTTCCATTACAAAGATCCAGCGTTGAAAATCCTCAGAATAAAAAAGAAAGTCATACTTATAAATCTCCAGTAAGAAAAACTGGATGTTGACCATGGGAGTGATCTGTCAAGAATTGGTAATGATGCCTTCTGTAATGTTTTCTTCTGCAGGGGCTTTTTCCCAACTCTGTTGATGTCAAAATATATTCTATGAGATTATAATTATCATGTGATTGAGGTTGAGCTGTGAAATGCATCTGAAAATTCGCTTATTTGTGAGAGGCATGATTCCAGATGTCCTTTCAAGGAGCTAGCTGCTTCACCCCATGGTGGCCTGCCATACCAGCCAGCCACCCATCCACGAGACTAGCCCCAAACGGCGATATATCTATGGGGTTTCTCTGAGGATTCTCACAAGAATGTAGTTAGTTTAAAGAATCAACCAAGAATCCCTAAACTACATGAATCTAAACACCAAGTCATTTGAAAGTTATGTCTTTAAAATATATACATATATGTAAATGCACACACACACACATACACACACACACACACACACACATGACCTTGTTCATCCAGTCATCTCTACATATATTGTAAGTTTCACAGTACCAAAGCCCCCAAAATTCTTGATACTTTCAGGGGAGTATCATGGCCCTTGTAAAACAGGAGTCATAACCACATGCATTGTGCCTCTCCTGGGTGTTTTTTCTGAGGGAAGACTCTTTCCAACTTAGCCTTGACTGCAGTTACAGCTGACCATGAGTGATATCCTGTA
This sequence comes from Hipposideros armiger, assembly GCF_001890085.2. Taxonomy (NCBI): domain Eukaryota; kingdom Metazoa; phylum Chordata; class Mammalia; order Chiroptera; family Hipposideridae; genus Hipposideros; species Hipposideros armiger. Next base: position 421,881 of record NW_017732376.1, on the reverse strand, counting down.
GACACTGAAAATTGGGGCTGAGTATTTCACAAGACTTTTATGGGTCTCATGGGGGAAGGTGGTAAGGAATTTTCACTCTAAAGGTCTGTTTTGGCATGATAATTCCAGGTGCTCTCTCATGGACCCAACAGGAAATAAAACCCTGGAAGTCCCTCCATAGTCAGCTACATCAAAAGGAGCAAAGGAGATGTGACGTATGTGACTAGCCTGCCTGGCAATATCAACACCTCTGGTTACTTCCACCCAAGATGAGGTCTCATTCTACCACCTCCTCCAACAGGACCTCCGCCATTTCATCTCCAGGGTAGAGTGCTGCCCAATTCCATTATCGATTAGAAAATGCATCCCAAAGTACCATGGCATCATATCTGAATTTATGCTAACAAATTATTTAAGCATATGGAAAATTCAAGTCTTTTATTCTTTATACTTCACCTTCCTTTATTAGAAATACCAGCTAATATCAAAGCTCATTTTTCAGAACAAGGTCAATTGGAAAACAAGTTGAAAATTTTTAAGTTTCTACTGTTATCTCAAAAGACAAGAGGTTCCTTCACCTTAAAATACCTCTAGGATTTCTTTTTTCAACTTCTACCATCTGAAAGTTTGTTTTACAACCCTGTGATAATATGTTTCCATCTCAGTCACAAATATAATTGGATATTAAGGAAAAGAAAGTCACCTGTAACTCCTCTTCCAGATACTACCACGATTAAACACTTGAGAGGACGTAGTTGTAAATTTCTTTTGTGACTATTTACACATTGATATATCTTACATGGGGATATATTGTAATACTGTTTTGTTAATTGCTTTTTTCACTTATACATTCACTTTTTATTTAATTCATAATAAATATAATGCATTATAGATATATATATCAAATATTTTTTAGCAAGCAAAGAATATTGAATACTAATTAATAGAATGCAAGATTAATAGAAGCAAGGAGTAGAAAGGTGGTTGCCAGGGATGGGAGGGAGGGGAAATGGGGAAGTGATGGGCAAAGGGTATAGAGCTTCCATTATACTAGTCAAATAAATTCTAAACATGTATTATACAGCATAGTGCCTACAGCTAACAATACTGTATTGTATACTTAAATTTTTCTAAGGGGGCAGATTTTATGTTAAGCATTCTTACCACACGTACACATACACACACACACACACACACACACACACACACACACACACACAATGATGATAATAACAACACAGGAGGCAGAAGGAAACTTAGGGAGGAGATGGATATGTTTATGGCCTTCATGGTGATGACAGTTTCATGGGTATATATTTATCCCCAAACTTATGGAGTTGTAGACATTAATTATGTGCAGCTTTATACATGTCAATCATACCTCAACAAAGCAGCTAAAACTTTTTTGAAAAAAGAAATACACTTTCTAACAACAAATTGCTAAGGAAACATCAGCAACTCAAGGCTAAAGGTGATGTAACAACCCTTGTAGCAGAGCTTCCTGAGAACAAATCACTCTGTTTTATGAAGACAAGACACAGAATAATTACAAGTCTCATGGGGAGTCCTTTACCCTTCAACTTCCCTGTTGTTCTTATGTTTTTAATGCTTTTCAGCTTTCTTCTTTGTGATAAACAGAATAATGGCCTCCCAAGGATGTTGACTACTTAATCCCCAAACCCAAGAGTATGTTACCCTACCTGGCAGAATGGATTTTGCAGAGGCAATTAAAATTAGACCTTGAGGGTCGGCCAAGTGGCGCAATTTAAGAACTGGCTTGGGACGCCAGAGGGCCCCGGTTTGGATCCCACATAAGAGGGCCAGTGACACTGCCCTCCACAGCTAAGATGCTGAACAACAGCTCAACCTGGAGCTGGGCTGCTGTGAGTCACCGGCGACGGCGTGGGCTGCAGCCCCTGTGGCAGTGGGTTGCCGTGGGCTACCGTGTGTGGCCAGCAGCCAGCGCGAGCAGCCAGCAGTCACAGTGAGCAGCCGTCCAGAAGCCGGCGACTGATCTGCCTCACCAGAGAAGAGCGCAATGATGGTGCCAACTTGGGCCAGTGAAGCAACATCCTCCACAACTAGACTGAAGAACAAAACGACAGCAACTTGTCTGTTCCCCTTCCCCCAATTCCCCAGCACTGTTCCCTTCCCCCCAACACCCCAATAAAAAAAGAAAATTAGACCTTGAGATGAAAGCATTATTGTTGACAGTGTGGGTGGCTCCAATCACAGGGGTCCTTACAAGTGGAGACTCTTTTCCATCTGGAGTTAGAGAGAGATGTGCTGACTGAAGAAAAGTCAGACACGTGATGTAGGACACATCTTGACGGAAGACGACCTGTCACTGCTGGCTTTGAGATGGAGGGCGGGGCCTAAGAGCCAAGGGCAGCAGGTGGCTTCTAGACACCAGCAAAGGCAAACAAGCAAATTCTTACCTAGAGAAAGAGTTCAGAGAAAAACAGCTTTTCCTGTGCCATGATTTAATCCAGTGAGATCCTTGTCAGACTTCTAACTTAATGAACTGAAAGGTAATGAGTTTGTATTGTTTAGGCCACTAAGTTTGCGATAATATATTGCAGCACAATGAAAAAACAAATCACTGTGATCTCTAAAACAAAACAATAATTTGCCGAGTATTTTTCTATCAAGGCCTTTTGTCAATACTCTGTTCTCAGTATTTCAAGGATGTGTCTACCAAAATGTGCATTATTTCTGTTAAAGGTTCTTTCAGCTAAATTTTAAAATGTGGGTTTATAATTTTTAATTCTATAGTATGAAGCATGCTGGGCCCCTCTGCTCTGAAGTTTAAAAATACAAGATCTTTACCCATCAGAAAAATATTTGTCTCTCTTCATCTTGGCTGTTCATTCTAGAAGCAGCTGAGAGTATGACTTCCACCATTGCCAACACCCACCTGGAGGTGACAGCGCTGCAGAAACAGCCGTGCAGAGAGTGCAGCAAAGGAGGCAGGAGGTAACACATTGCATCTTAGGGACAAAGTCCCCACAGTGTAGGTGGGAACAAGAACAGAAAGAATCCTGGTGGCGATGGAGGCTGGAGAGGATAACACACTTCATCTGGTTAGACTTTGGAGTATAAGAGAGTCAGACAGTATCCAGGGCAAAAATAGACCTTAGGGGGAAAAGGCTGCAGAAATAAATAAATAAATAACAAGACTTGTGAAACAGAAAGACTACAAAAATAGAATGTATAGAAAAATAAATACTGCAAGAAAGAAATGAAATGAGAGCACTATTATGAAAATTCAGAGAAAGAGCATGTCTCTTAAAAAAAAATAGCACCATAAACATGATAATCTAGCAATATGAGGACTAAACCCACTAAGATCCAAACTGATATATTCTCTGTCAAAAGGGGCAGAAAGCCTTGAGAAGCAAACAGGCAGAGATGAAAGGCAACCAAGGGAGGGACAGAAAAAAGGGCTCGGAGAAGCTGAGAACTCAGGGGAAATACGGGCGGACTGGAGGCTTAACAAGAAGCAAGGATCCCCACAGAGCATTCCATCAGCGAGAGCAGGGTCTCACTTGGCAAGCTGCCCTGAGAGGAACAGGAAAAGGAAATTTACATAATGATGGAGAAAGCCGCAGAGATGGAAGACAGGGAAGGCCTCGTCCAAACTGAGACCTGTAAATTGTTTTCATAGAAGAAACCGGAACAATTACAACAGAGACCAGGAGCACAGACATAATTGAAAACCATCTTACTGGGTTGAACAGATATGCTTTTACAGAGACTGGAAGGACATACCGTCTGGCACAAACCTTCCCTTCATGGCTCCTCTCATGGACAATCTGTGCATCCTTCTGTGCTAACTTTCCTTATAATCAGCATACTGGTTATGACCTCTAAAATGTTGAAATACACAGGGAAAACTAAAGTTCTACACTAATTAAAACTGCTAAATGAACTTCTGAGTAATTTTTGATATATTTTTCTACATTTTTCCATTTTTCTACAATGGGTATATATTACTCATAATAAATAAGTGTTTAAATTAAAATATACAAGTCTGAAAACATCATACATTTATGTTTAAAAGTAGGGACAGAAAGACTGGAATTCTTTGTAACATTTGTACCTTCAAGTTTTCTGCACTTACTAAATTTTCTATAATAAGCATATATGATTTTTATAAATTAAATGAAACAGGAAACCTCATTTCAAAGTATATCTGACATCTTGGGATGAAGACGAATACAGAGGTGAACCTATGCCTATCTAGCGTAAACTGTCAAAGGCACCTCCTTTTCCACTGTGAGGGAGCAATGACGTGTGAGGAAACAAAAATTGTTTTGATGTGGTGGGAAATCCCAAGGTAACAATGTTTTAAATCATGGATGACTGCTTTACAAAATGGTTATGTGGCTCTTGGACCCATCCTAAAACCTCCGATGTCACCATCACAAGGCTGCACAGGGATTTCAATAGGCAGGATTCTCAGAACTTAAAATTTCTCACAGCAGATAAAAAAAAAAGATGCATCAATTGTCACCATAAAGTAAGTCATGCAAATTGTCAGTCTTAGGGGGCACTAGAGCCTGCTAAGAATTCCTAGCAGATTTCTTGAGGAGATTGGTCTTACTTCACAGAATATTCAACACCATGTGTTATTCTTGCTGAATTATTAATGACCAATTGCATGTATCAACGCTAACTTAGACACCTCACAGATATTAAGTGTTTATTATGGGCACACAACTGGTCTAAGCATTGTAAAGGTGTGAACTTATTTAATCTCCACAAAAAGTAGTAAACTACATGCTAATATTACCTCTGTTGTACAAAAGGAAACATGGAGGCAGAGAGGCATTAAGTAACTAACTGCCTTATGCTTTCCACACCTCAGGGGAGGATGGTTCAAAGATAACCTATCTGGTCTGAGTGTTAATCTCTATGATAAACAGTGAGAGGGAGGGAGGAAAGGAGGGAGGGAGGAAGGGAGAGAGGGAGAGAGAGAGTGGGGGGAGAGAGAGACAGAGAGGGGGAGAGAGAGATCTCAGCCTCCAGTCACTCACACTCACCTCTCTCTTCATTCAGCTACAATAGACTTTGAATTTGAGAAACGTCTATGTACTTAGCTACTTATTCTACTCACTATGTGTCACAGAAGAGTTTTGCAAGGAAAAAGGAGCTTGTCCCTCAATCCCTGTGTCCTAGGCCCTTCTAGGGTCCTGTAGCATCTCAAAGTTGTCCAGTCTACCACGGTCACTGGGCTCCAGGATAACTTCCAAGTCTTAAGACAGAGGGTACTACACTTCTTATCCAGCCATCACAAATGTCCTGCTGTTTCTACAGCCGCCAGAATGACACAGGAGTTCGGCAAAGATCTGTTCAGGATGTTAGCTGCAAGGGAATTACATGTACTATGAATGACCATGGGTCAACTGTCCTACATGCGGGGGGCATTTGGAAGTTCTGAGATCATGCCCTGCCATTCTCAGTAGTGAACAATTTCCGACCAAGGCCAGCTCACCCTTGTTTCGTGTTGTTCTGTTGTCGGTACTACCCAACACAAGTAGCATTTGACTGATTCTCCTGCCTCTTGAGTTTTAACTAGGGCATGGAACTTTTTTCTTGTCAGTTCCAAAACCTGGAACTTTTTGTGATGCAACTCAGGACTCACCCATGTTCTAAAGCTTAAGAAAAGTGGACCCTGCGCCCTGTGCCACCCAGCTCAGTGACAGCAGCTGCTCAGAGGAGCTTTCAAAAGCCTTTGAGGAAGGCTCCAGTGACCCGTCAGCTTTTCTCCAGAGAGACCATCTCTGCCCTCAGTCACTGAAATCTGAAATATTAACAAGCAGGAAGATGCTGCAACTCAAAAGCTCAGAAACAAGGGCCAGCTTTGAACCTTCCCTCCTGGGCCGGTAGAAGTTCTTTCTGCCTTAAGGCAATTGGGATTTAGCTATCAATTTGGAAAAGCAAAATGTGGAAAGTTACTGTCAGTGCTTAAGGCAGATTTGTTCATCTCTTTAAAACCTCATTTTCCTCTTTGGTTTAAAAATAGAATTGAACCTTGTAAACCTAGCCTCACTTTAGGATTCCATGGCGCCTACTAAATATTCAGTGCCAGTCGGCTAGTTTGCATACCGCAAAGATGATACAGGTTATGGGTTTTGTTTATTTCCTAGCTCCCTATTCCGGTTTTGAAGGCTCCACTTGGATGTCAGGATATTCCAGTGGTATATGAACATTTTTTTCAGGATGAAAATGCACAGAGGGTTATTTCTTGAAGCACTGTTTGTTAAATTTACATTGCAATTCTGAAGAAATAACCTGAGGGCATTACAGGTAAAGTTCTGATAACCCCAGCATTGGCCTTTAAATTCAGATCTCCAGCAATAATTATTTGAGCTGTCATTCACAGAGAATATATGTAGCTGTCAAATTGACCCCAAATATCTGTATAAACAGCGTGCACCTGGGTGGGAGCTAGGCAAACATGAAGGTATTATCGAGCCTGTTTTTCAGGCAGCAGAACTAAGTTAAAAATAAATCAGTTCCTACTGGCTCAGGGACATATTTCCGACAATGATGACAGTGGAACAGCCAGAGGAAAAAATGACAGAAGACTTTAGAAACATGCACATTAGTTTCTTTTTGAAGCACGTGATTTTGGGGTCTTGAGGAAAGTGAACATACTGGGACATTCACATTTCTGTGTCCTTTCTGTCATGTTTCGAGAAGGAAATTTTACTATTTGGAGTAGCACCTGGCTCTGAGAGGGAGCACCCATTGGCCTCAAGTAGCTTAAGGGTGCACAGACCCATAGGCCCCACTTTCGGGCTGTGGGTTGAAACAGGCTCTCCTCGTTGTTCAGGAAAGAGAATGACACAGCAGCACATTTCCAAACCATGCTATTTCTAAAAGAAATTGCTCCCCAACTTGAATTCCAAAGTTGACCAAATCAAAGCACTGAACTGGCTGTTTGTTCTTTCATTTAACTGGGAGAAAAAGTTGATTCTGCTTGCTTCGCTAGTTCAGCTGCTCAACTCTCTTGATTATTCTAGGGAATGGTTCTACAGGGCCACACGAAGTTACGTTGTCAAAAAGCAATACCAGAGTAAATGCCTAATGTTTGTGGCGAGGGCTTCTTCTTAGTCTGTGTGTGTGTGTGTGTGTGTGTGTGTGTGTGTGTGTG
>NW_017732376.1:405264-414668 GCF_001890085.2 Hipposideros armiger | reverse complement strand
GAGTGTGTGTGTGTGTGTGTGTGTGTGTGTGTGTGTGTGTGTGTGTGTTCCATTTCCTGGTAACTGACTCAAATATTGATAAATATCTCTATATACTTAACATAATTTATGTGTATTTAAATTACTTGGCAGAGTATACTTTATCTCATAAAGTCGGGATACATAAAACTACATGTTGGGATGTGTATACTGTTAGGGCCTCTCCCAGAAGAGAGAAATATCACAGGCGGGCCAAGGGATATTCACGGCTCGTTTCGACACCCAGCCCACGCCTCTCCCCAGGCGCCTGTGGCTGGTCATGTGGCTCTTGTCTGTCATCCTTCAGGTATGGATTTTGAAAACCTAATACTTCCTGCGGTCCTTCGCTCTTTCCATACCTACCAGGCACTACCCAATCATTCATTCATTTTTACATTCATTCATCTATTTCATCCCTTCATCCAGTAAATCTTTGCTGTGCTCTGGACAGAAAACATTGATACAGTAGGGAACAAAATCGTTTCCAGCCTCATGGCATGCAAGCCTTTTATGTTTTTCTTCCATTCCAGCTTCTCTGGCCACTTCAAAGTATCATCAGTATCAATAATAATGATAACACAAGCTTTTATTTGTTTTTACTTCTAGTAACCTTTGCCCACAGATATCAGTGGAAGCCAAATTGATACTTGGCATTATTATCACAACTTTGAACTCCCAGTTTTATTGTTCTGTGGGTTTATGTCTTCATGCCAAAGATCTAAAATTCAGTCTCAGCAATACTTCAACTGTTGAGTTCTTAAAATTAACTCACATAAACAACCGTTACATGCAGTGCTTAGGAAGATGTAAATATTCTATTTGAAAAAGGTGACTTTTTTCTGTTACTGTAACACATTTTTTTCTGATAGTCTCCAGAAGAACAATCTAACACAAGCTGACAATATGTAACATTTGCAAAGCAGCACATCTTCTGCCAAAATGCTCCCTTTTTACAAAGACTGAGTTTGAGTGCAGATTCTGTAATGTCCCCTTGAAGACAGAACAGCCAGGGCAAACGGGGGACAGGTTAGGGAGCAACTGGCTTTCAGCTCTCCTGAAGTATGTTGTTATTTTTCATTTAAATTTATTTAAATGAAGTGCTTAGCTCTCTTTCAAAATGTCTATTTCTCCTCTTGACTTTTATTAGCAGCAAAATAGATCCCAGAAGCTGAAGACTTGGAGATTTATAAGGCCTCCTGGGAGCCCAGTTTGCTTTTCCACATCCCGTTCTGACATTGTCAAATATTAGTCTTGGCAGGATGGCAGAGCCTGTCAGTCCACCCCGAAGGCCCGATGGCCCGTCGCATTATACACTGTCCAGTGATGGCAGCGTGTAGGAAGCGCCCTCATCACCAGGGAAGAGCAAACCAATCAAGCTGACTTCTACAACTGTACCAGGCGCGAACAATTCACCATGTCTGGTGACCATGGCCGTGGAGGCTATGGGAAGGCGGGGCGAGACAGCTGTGCAGAGCTGCCATTAAACAGCATCAAACATAAGAATGATGTTCTGGGGGCTTTTTCCTGGTCAATTTATAATATGATCTTGTTGTGTTGGATTTTGTTTTCTGCAATAACTCTATCAACTTTCACATCATGTTTTTACTCAACGGAGACCAGCTCTCAAATGACCTGGGCTGAAACTGTTCAGCAAGTGAAGCCACTACCCAATGTCTTTCAAAGTCAAACAGAACTTATTATCTCAACTGAATGTGTTTCTCTGATTCAATATATCGGCCCAGATGGAATATTTTTGAACTACGCACCATTACTTTACTAGAAATAAGTGATTAAAAGACTTTTTTAAAAGCATGATACAATGAAATGAAAACTCACCCATGCTGCCAGTGGAAATGTAAGTTGATGCAATGATTTTAGATTGATTTGGCTTGTGAGGCAAAATCCTTCAAACAGATTCCATACCCTTCAATCGAGAGATTTATTTTCAAGAAGGTATCATAGCTGCAACTTTTTTTCCTTTGCATGTTGGAAGTTTTGAGTGTCTCAGATTTTTTTTTTTCTCTATCGGGGATAAATAACGAAATCCCAGTGCATATCCTTGGAAACCAGTGGCCTCCCTAACTGCTGGTGAAAGATATCTCAGAAATAAGAAGAGGCCAAAAATGTTCCCTGTTCCTTACAGCTAGAGGAAAGCTAACACTGTTTGGGGAATATGCTAACGCATACTCTGGTTTTTATAAAGTAAGGAAAATTGAGACCATCTAGAGACTTTTCAGCTCTCGTGCTCTGGTCCTCATGATGCTTCATGCTAACATATGTAATCCTTTTCTGTTTCTGTTATGAAAATTGTCCTTGAAAGTGTTTTGTGAAACAGAGTCACTAAGGCTTTAGCAATATTGTTAGTTCCTGTGAAATTTGACCGATCACCCTGAAGTGGGCAGCTCTGTTTGTCTAACTTAAATATGTGCCCTCCCAATAAGACATAAATGGGCATATCTGTTTCCTGAAAGGATCAGGTGCTGTTGAGTTTCTTCCAAGAAGCCACAGGAGAGACTGGTAGGAACATCCCCTCTCCCGGCATGGCTGGAAGTACAATCAACCCACAACTCTACGGAGTCTGTGAGTAAACAGAAAGTTTCAGTCTTTTTGAACTTTATATTAACATTATCTTAAGAGACTAATTAGACAACATGATGAAAAGATGGGTGCCTAAGAACGCTCATGGAGTGCTATTGATACTAGCTTTAAAAAATCAGCATTGCTGATGGCCCCAGAACAGCTTGTCCCCTTGGGCTTACGTGTCCTCATCACACAGTTCACACCATCGTGTGGGGTCCCAGATCACTGGAAATGTGTTATGTGTCGAAAACTAGAACATTAAACTCTAAACAGAGCTGAAGGGTTAAAAACCTGCAGACGCATGTAACCTTGTAAGAGGGAGGCAGCGGGAATGTTCACACACGTGCAGAAGAGGAAGAGGCCACCCGGCAGAGGCAGAGACTGGAGAGAAGCGGCCACAAGCCCGGGGAGCGCCGATGGGCGCCTCCCTCCGCGCCGTTGGCTGCTTGTTCTGCCCTGGCGATCCCGCCGTGGTGCAATGTTGCGGCTGCATCATCTTGGCTGCTCCCCTGGCATCCTGTCTAGTTTTGACCCCCCACCTTCCAACTCAGTTAATGGTCTGTAATTTTACCAAACAAAACCTATAAAAAATCCTTCCATGAGTTGAGAGTCCTTTGTTCACGTACAGACACTGTGGTCAAGAGGTCAGGGTCTGTCCTGACCGCTCCTCACCCCGGGCAGGTAGGTACTGTGCGCGCTGCACACCCCTGGCAGCCCCCGAAGGGGGCTCGTCCTGTCCTGCCTCCCGTCTTAGCCAGAGACGCTATTTCCTTGACCTGCAAAGCTCGTCCCCGGCCCCTCTGCCCAGGGACCGCCAATTCCCTGCAACTCTCCGCTCAGGAACCCCTTCTGGCCTCCTGCTAGGGGAGCAGCCCCTCCCCTCCTCTCAGCCCGGAGTCTGGCCCTCACAGGGGCGGCAGGTATCGTCCTGCTTCCTTATCCGTCCATCGCCATCACCACTCCGGGCTCTAAAGGGGTCCCAAAAAGCGTTGCGGAATGCACAGGTAAGGACACGGTTTATGTAAGTACAGCTTCACAGGAAACCGAACCAGGTCGTGACCCACGTGTGTTTAGGGGGCAGGAGGCAATGGAGACGCCACGTGAAAATGATCGCGTGGGAAAGAGCCTAGCATGAGCAACATGGAGGCGAGAGAAGTGTACTGCCAGAAAAGACACAAACAATGGATTCGTGAAGAAGCAACGTTAAGTTTGCCAGAAGCTAGCTCCTCCCTCTCTGGTCCACCACCGAGACAGCATCCTCCGCGGCCCTGCGCTGACCAAGTAGACCAGTGCTGGAGAGCCCGCAGGGTCCGGGGGAGAAGCAACTACGTGCCCAGGGGCAAGGATGACATATTCCTGGCTAGCGTGCTCACATGCGAGTCTCTGCTTCTCCTCTAACTACAGCGGACCCAGTTTCCCTCGTTAGCATGCCAGATATACAGACAGGGTCCCTGCGATTGAAATGAATGAAAATGTGTGCTTTTCTTCACGGCACTGCAGAGCTGAGGCAGGGATGCTGGCATCGCCTCCTGACAAGTGTGCCCAGACTTGAGAGAGAGAGAGAGAGAGAGAGAGAGAGAGAGAGAGAGAGAGAGAGAGAGAGAGAGAGAGGCGGGCAGGGGTTCGAGAGCAGGATTCTGTGTTCAAAGTTCTGTAGACTGCTTGTTACATAGACTCAAAGCATCTCCACGTTTAATGAGGGAAGATTTCAAGGGGCCAAGTGCCCGGTTTGTTTGTTCTGTCTCTGGCTCCTCCTTTTTAATGGCTCTCTGCTTTGCAGTCTCACTCCTGCTGTTAACTGGGAATTGAGACGTTTACCACAAACTGCTCCCATTCCCTTCCAAGGACCAGCAGCTTACCCTCTCCATCTGTAAAAAAGTGGGAGCTGGGACGAGCACAGGATACAGCTTTACACCCCAGGTCTTATCTTAGCACACAGTCAGCCTCTCCTGCCCCCAACGTAAGTTCACATCACCTGCCGGGCAGGCAGCCAAGACTGCCCTTTGCTCTCAGTGAAGATTAGAAAGAAGCAGGACCCGGGCAGAACCGACCCAAAGACCTATCTGTGACCCCACTCCAGCCAACATCTTCTGTATATGAAATCAATACTCTCCCCTTGGTTTCTATTTCCAGTTGGTCCCTTTGCCTGGAGCTCTAACAGCTGCCCTCATCATTTTGATATTACTACACAACCTCTAACTCAATTTTAGAGATGTCTCCTTCACTGAAAAGCAGAATCTTTTATTTAAAAGATTGATATTGGCAAGCCAATAAACAGGTAACCCATTTCTGAAATGGCCTGCGCGGAAGAAAACGTTGACATTTCTGTCTGTCAATTTTGTTTTCAGTAGAATGAAAACGATAATTAGAGCAACATGGGTCATCTCTCCTGAGGCAACTGACTGACTCACAGGATGTGTAAGTAATGACAGAAATCCTGTATTGAAGACTCCTTCACCCTGCGGGTTGGAAAGAAGAGAAATCAACCCCATTAAGATAAGAGCATTCTTTGGAACAATTTTGATCGACAAACTGTTAAGCTGTTAAGGCCTGTCTGTATTGCTTGTGTTAAGTGGTGGTGCTTTTTTGGGGTTATTTAAATAAGGTATTCCACAGAAAGTGCTCACAGCCACGCCTGGCACCTGCTCAGTGATTGGGAGAGCTGGTGGACTGAGGAAGTGTGGAGACATTTCTGCTGGAAGAATTTAGACTTATCAGCATCCTGATGTACCTCAAAACACTGGAGTCCAGTAAGACCAGGGACTAACCGGGCTCACGCTGAGACATTTTCCCAAAAACTTCAGAAGCCCTAATATTATATCCAGTGCCCTCCAGATTGCATGCCTCTCAGAGTCCTGTGACAGTGACAGCAGTGGCAGAAGTTCCCTACACCTCCCTCCCCCCACTGCCTGCCAGGAGATACTTCAGAGTCACCACCCTGTGTAGGATGCACATCTCAGTAGAGTTGGCTTCCATCCCGGTCCTTGTGAAAGAATTATTGATATTCTAAAGCAATTAAGTTTAGAACAACAGAAAGCAGAAAACCCCAGTAAGAGTCATTTTTGCACAAGCCATTTCCATCGAAGCTGTTCTGCTGTGAGCAGCCTGGCAGGAAAAGGAGACAGAGATTTCAAAAATATTCTAACTGCATTCTCAAGTCTCCTTGCATCCTAATAACAGTGTTTCTTTATATGAAAGGAACGTTTTCCTGCATGCAAATGCTTTTTTTTTTTTTTCATTTTGCTAGGTATGTGTGCTCGGTGGATTTTCATGAGCAGGAATCTGAAAAGATGATGTTTATACAATGCCAGTGCCGGTCCACTAGTATTTCCTTTTTGCATCTTTGAAACTTGTTTTTCTCCCAGAGAAACCTAGGACCACACAGGGAGAGGGGTGGGCGTGTACTGGGCAACATGGGGTCACTGGGATTATTCACATTTGAAGCACCAGCCACTAAACAGAGGAATAATATGCTACTTTAGGTTTACCGGGCACCACTGCTGACAGGAAATTTCTCACCTCATCTGGATTTGTAAAACATCTGAGATTACAAAACCAGGGTGCTGTGTTCTGATTGAAGGAGCAGCCCCGCACCCCCAAGTAGCTCTGCTCCCATTTGCATTGTAAATTCCTTCCACTTTGTGGGTGTCTGACTGCTCAGACGAGTCCTGATCCAGCTGACAATTCCAGAGTTTTTAATTAAACAAAGATTCAGGTTCCTATCTCTGAATAATTTAGTGTAACGATACCCCTGGGGGCAATGCTTATTTAAATGAACAAGGCTATGTGAACTCAAACTCTCATTTCCAAATATTACGCAGCAGAGCAGTTCATAATTAAAGAACGTCTGCTTCCCATAACCTAAATGAACGTTTGGATTTCTATCATGGATGCTTTGCTTAACACAAAGCAAACGGAGCAAAGATACGCAAATGAGATTAACTCCTGAAACTGAATGTCACTCCAGGAGGAAACCGGGAGTCTGTCATAGCAAATGGCCCGTGGTCAGTGATCAATGCAGGCGACAGACAGTGCCTTGTTCACTCAGCTCAAGGATCTGTCTTTAGAATGGGGCAGTGGCCAACCTTGTACCTGAAAACTAGCACCTCCTGTTATTTGTAAAACCCAGATCTCCCCCTTACTATCTGCCTGGCCTTGGGCAAGTTCTTTTGCCTGAATCTTGATTTCCTCAACCATCCAGTGGAATTACCAACCCCCCTCAAAGAGTGGGAAAGGCAATACAATCAGGCCCAGTGCTTCACAGTAGCATATAGTATTAGTATTATTTTAAAAGTCCATTGAAATCACTGTTTAAAATCAAGTGTGTGCATGAATAAAAATCCTCTAGAGCTTTATTTTCATGGCCATATAGCTCGATCTAGATCTATCAAGAAGACCTAGGAAAGTTACAGTTTCACAGAACCATTAAGCACCAATCAGGCTAAAGGCTCCCTTGAAAAGAAGTCACTTGTAGAGAATCTGATCTGCAGTGTCACTGAGTCCCATCTCTTCTAAAGCTGTCCACGCACTCAAACGCACATGCAGTGTGTTTATGCTTCATCGCTCTCCCAAATGCCAGTGCATATAACACTTATGGGTTTTCCACAATGTGCCAACATCTGTGCATTTGGTTTCACATTCATTGTTTTTTCGGTCCTCACAAGAATTTTTAGGGTATTATCAATTCAGTATTTTAAAATGAGAAAATAGTGGCCCAAGCCACTTCAAGGACATCTCCAAAGTCACATCAGTAAAGAGAAGCAAAACCGGTGTTCAGCCTTCATATCACAACCTCGGGCCTGTTCAGCTATTTCATATTGACCCAGATGCAGAGAGCTCTGTGAACAACCAGACGACATATGTGTGTGTGCTGCTCTCGGCCACACAGCAGCCAGTCACCTCTGAAAACCACAGATCTGGCCGCTTCTCACAACTGACCATCCTTTCACGGGCTGGCCATTGGTCTTAGGCTGCAGCCCCAGAGCAGAATCCTTCACCACAGCCCCCACCACTCTCTCGCCTCATGTCTGGGTGGCCTTGAAAGACACTGGAGAGGGAAACCCTCCCCGTGGGCAGAGCTTTGGGCAATGCACTCGACCATCCCCTGTACAGGGAAAGATAGCGATTCCAGTGTAGAATATATACAAGATTCAGGAATCTAGAAAGTAGAAGATTGAATAATGACACAAGGAAGTCTGGACAGAGGAATGTGGAAGGCCATACAAGAGTGGATGGACAAAGTAGAACAGTCTTTGCATCGCATAAGAGCATCTATCACAGAAGATGCTCTAAGCAACCAAGTAGGCAAAATGACTCAGCCAGCTGACATCAACCAGTCTTTGTCATTGGCTTCAATCACAATAGATATTTTTCTAGACGCTGAGCTTCTCGAGGGTGGGTACTCAATTACATTGATTGATCTTTGTATGCCAGGTAGTACTCACTAAATGTGGAGCATAGCAGGGACTCATTTTTTGTTCATGGAAAGAATGAGCACCCTCACTCATGAACGACGGCACTCATTTCTTCAGCACCCTCCTTTGGGCTGCTGCTTTGTTTTTCTGGGTTTTTTTCTGCTTTCTACTTGGAAATAAGAGAAAAAAAAAACAACCCATGAAAATCACTGTACAGTGCACATGTCACTTTCACATCCAAGGTCAAAGGGGTTTATATTAAAAAAAAGTGTGACAAGACTGACCTTGGTGCCACTTTTTATGGCCTCCATGCCTAATGCAGAGAAATGACAAGCCCCTGGGAAGCTTCGTGACAGTAAGAGAGTTAAATGTCTGTTTTTCCATACACCACACACAATGTTCAGGGACTCCAAGATGCTGAAATATGGAAGAAGTTCATATTTATGGTTTCGCAGGAAGAAAACCTCAGTCTTTTTTGAGCTAATAATTATATCAACCCAGTTTGGCAGCCTAAGGCCATTTTTCTTCTCCCCAGACAAGGTCTTTCTTACAGTAAGATATAAAGCATGACACAGCTTTTTTAGACCAAATAATCCCACACACACACTGTAAATTTATAGTTGCCGTCCATCTATGAGGACAATACGTGCATCCTGATGAAGAAGAAATAAACCATGAAGTTCTTCAAGTCTCAACCTAGTCTTTCATTAAGAATGAAAAGGTAAATCTTTTTAGCCTAAATGTAGTTATTTTTACCCTGAAAATCTGTATGAAAATTCATTTGAAATTGAGTTTGCAATTTAATTGAATAGACAAAAAATAAATTGATTAAATCATAATATAAGGCAGTAATATGAACAGTAAAATTGGCCATTCCTGTGGTTTGGAAAACAGGACACTTCAGGTATGAAGGATGGAGCACAGATCATGAGAGTCTCTCGATTGACACGTATAGTAATGACCCTGTGTTACACCCTTTCATGCCCGTGTTGAATCCCCTCATGTAGACCTGGTCATACCCAACAGACTCTACTGTGAAGCCCTCACATACCCAGCCCAGTGGCTTAAGCAGGCAAGAGTATTTGTTAACTGAACAAAAGCGCAGAATGTTGTGAATTTAAGAATGAACAGAGGGTAGACTAGAAAATTTGGACCAATACCTCTACTGAGGACAACCAGAAAACTTGGACTAATATAAAAAGTTTGCTGGGAGAAATTAGAGAGAGCCGATTAGGTTGTGACATATTCAGGACTTAGAGGATTTGGGGTCTAATTTCACTTAATGACATCTTCCAAATTCTGGAAAGGGTAGAAAAAAATACAAATTATGAGCAGGACTTCTGACAGCTTTCGGACTATGGGGGAAAAATGGACCCCAGGTCATACAAATGG
>NW_017732376.1:357388-403858 GCF_001890085.2 Hipposideros armiger | reverse complement strand
GTCACTGGCCCTCATATGTGGGATCCGAACCGGGGCCCTCTGGCATCCCAAGCGAGTTCTTAACCATCGCGCCACTCGGCCGGCCCAACATTAATTATTTTAAAAGTTTAAGTATGTGTAAAGTGAAAAAACAAAAAGTAATGGAATTAAAGTTATAAGGGGTGAAATAGAGATAAAGCATTCTAAGGCCCTGGCTTTGTCAAGCAAGATGGTGAGGCACCAAAAGAATGTTGGACGTTAACGAGTCAAGGTTGAAGGTTGCAATCTCTGATGAAACAACAAAACAAAAACAAAAAAACTAAAACAATATATAATTTCTAAGCTTACAGAGGGGCATATAAAGTCCAAGTATCACCCACTTAGTGGCAATAATGTGCCCTGATAATCAGAAGCTCTGTATGAAAATGCCATTCAGAAGTTTACTTCCATTTTTAATGGGAAAATTATAACTCATTACACCTTAACCCAAACCTCTAATCAGTGCCCTGAAGTGGAGCTAAGACACAGTAAATGGATGCACGTCAATGGCATCTATCCTCGTCACTCAACCACTGCTAGTGTGATTGAACTTAGTAACATGCTCCCTCTCAAGACCTGCACCACAGCAGGTACGTGGTAACTTCACCGACGAATGGCTTGCTTTTCAAAACAAGTGTACACAAATGCTATTCTTTATTTTACATAACCACTTTATTGAGATATAATTTATATTTTCTTTGGAGTCTCCAAGTTTTAGTTCTTACATTTAGGTCTGTGACTCATTTCAAGTTAATATTTATCTATGGTGTGAAGTAGCTGTTCAACTTCATTTTTTGCAGGTGGATATGCTGCTGTTCCAGCACCATCTGTGGGAAAGACTCTCTTTCCCCCACTGAATGGTTTTGACACGCTTGTAAAAAATCAAATTGATCATAAATGTGAAGGTTGGTTTATGGACTCTCAGCTCTATTCCATTGTTCTATCAATATGTCAATCTTATGCCAGTACCCACTCTGTCTTCATTATCACTGTAGCTTTGCAGTAAGTTTTGAAATCAAGAAGTCTTCCAAATTTGTTCTTCTTTTTCAAGATTGTCGAGGTGATTATGGTTCCTTGAGTTTTCATATGAATTTCAGGTCAGCCTTCCAGTTTTTGCAAAGAAGCCAGCTGTAATTCTGATAGGGGTTGCAATGCACCTTTAGGTCCCCTGCAGGGTACTGTCACCTTAACATTAAGCCTTCCAATCCATAAATATGGATGTCTTTTTATTTATATGATTTCTTAAATTCTTTCAACAATAATTTGTAGTTTTCAGACTATGAGCTTTGCACTTCCTTTGTTCAACTTATTCTTAAGCATTTTACTATTATTATTGATGCTACTGTAAATGTGATTACTTTCTTAATTTCATTTTTAAGTTGTTTGTTGCTAGTGTACAGAAATGCAGTTGACTTTTGCATATTTATCTCATGCACTGCAACCTTGCAGGAATCGTTCACTCACTCAGTAGTCATAATAGTATTTTAGTAGATACCTTATGATTTTCTCTATATAAGAACATGTGATCTGTGAATAAAGATAATTTTCCTTCATCCTTTTCAGTCTGGATTTTCCTTTCTGCCAGCCGTTCTGGCCTGAACCTCCACTACCATGTTAAATAGAAGTGATGAGTGCAGACATACTGGCCTTGGTCCGATCGTAACGAAAAGCACTCAGCCTTCCACCATTAATTATGATGCTACCTGTGGGAGTTCTGTAGAATGAGGAAGTTCTCTTTTATTCCTAGGTTCTTCAGTATTTTCATCATGGAGAAATGTTTTTTAAAATGTTTTTTCTATGTCTATTGAGGTAATCATGTGGAGTTTATTTTCAACTCTACTGATGTGATATATTCATTGACTTTCAGATGTTAATCCAACTGTGTATTCCTGAGATTAATACCATTTGGTCATTCTGTGTAATTATTTTTATATGTTCCTGAATTCAGTTTCCTAGTATTTTGTTGAGCATTTTTATACCTATATTCATAAGAGAAATCAGTCTATAGTTTTCTTATGAAGTCAATGTCTGCTTTTAGTATCAAGGTAGAACTGGCCTCATGGAATCACTTGGGAAGTGTTCTAGCCTCCTGTATTCTTTGGGAGATTTTTGTGAATAATTGGTTTTAATGCTTTATATCTTTGGTTGAAATCACCAGTAAAGCCACTTTGTGGGAAATTTTAAATTACTAATTTAATTTCTTTACTTGTTATAAATCTATTCAGACTTTCTTATTCTTTATGCTAGCAATAAGCAGAACTTAATGTCTTAAGTGTGTGAGTGTGTGTGTGTGTGTGTGTGTGTGTGTGTGCGTGCGTGCCATTAACTACATTATGAAAATATCTAGCCTAATGCCTAGAAATAAATCTAATAAAATACATGTATGACTTCTTTGTGGAAAACATTGTTTAAAGAAATTACACAGTATGTAATTATATGAAAAATATCCATGTTTATCAATTATAACATTCATGTTTTAAGTCAAAATTCTCCTCAATTGGTCTATACAGTCAATGCAATCCCCAAAAAAGTAACAATGGAGTTTTGTATATAAACTGAAAAGCTGATTTAAAATTTGTATGGAAAAGCATAGGACTAAACATATCAGAGACACTCTTGGAGGCTTGAAGAAAAAAGAACTAAGTGGAAGGACTTATTTTACTAGATCATCAAATAGGGATATATAAAAAAAACTTACAGTGCTGTATCAGTGTAAAAATTGGCAAATATGCACATGGAAGAGAGCAGAGTCCAGGAACAGACCACGCATATATGGACAATTGATTTTTGACAAAGACTCAGAAGCAATGCAGTAGAGAAGGAAGACTCTTTTCAATAAATGGTGCATGGATAGTTGCACACCCATCTGAAAATGAAACTTGACTCCTACCTCACACCAAATTTTTAAAAAATTCAATTCCAAATAGATTATAGAGCTCGATGTGAATAAGAAACAAGTACACTTTCAGAAATTATGAGAATAATGTCTTCATGACTTTAGAATAGGGAAATACTTTAAAATATAATACAAAATTCACTGACTACAAAGGCAAGGATGGATAATTTCAACTAAATTTAATAGTTTCTATTGATAAAAATCACCCACTTTAGAAGGTGAAAAGACAATCCAAAGGGTGAGACAAGATATTTACAACATATATAATCAGAAAAGGTTCATATTTAGAATAAGGGATCATCTACAAATCAATTTGCAAAATGATAAATATACCAATAAAAAACAGGCAAGCGATTTGACCAGGCATTTTGCAACAGAGGAAATCAAATTAAACATTTAAAAGTGTGTTCAAGCCAAACTACAATCAAGGACATGCAAATTAAACCCATAATGAGCTGACACTCTACCTACCAGGAGATTTAAAATTCAGCATACTCAGGTGTCATGCTTTAGTGAGGGTTTAGAGGAACCGAGACACTCAACAAGTGCTAATAGGAGTTTAAATTCATGTTAGAACTTGAAATTCTCTACTAAAGTTGGAAACATACATATTCTATAATCCAACATTTCTACTCCTCAGAAATGTAAGTACAGGCAACCACGAGCCATGAACAAAGTGGTCATAGCAATCGCAGCACTTAGCCCCAAATTGTAATCAACCAAAACATCCTTCAATGATCTATTGGCTAAAGTAAATTTTAATGTATTCTCACAATGTTTCTAAGAAACAAACACAAAAAACCTACAATAATGTAGATAAAATTCACACCTATAATGTTGACCAAAATGGCCTAAACTTTTTCAGGACAAAATATTTCAATTTGTCATTTCAAAGGAGAAAAAGAAGGAGGCAGAAGAGGACAAGGAGAAAGAAATATGATACCAGACTCGCCACTTTGGAATTGGACATTGTGCTGTAGAACATAATCTACTGTATGAAAGGCCAGAAATGAAAAGTGAATTTATTAGAGTCAGAAAAAAAATTCCCCTACTTGCCTGTCATCGGGCAATGTTGGTTTAAATCAAGCATGATGTGAAATTCAACAGCTCCATACTCTTCCTCTCGCATTTTGATTTAGTTGGAAGGAAATATGTATATTTCAAACCTGCATGTCACATCTTCAGTTTCTCCCCAAATTTCTCATTGGCAGGTCTAGACTGAAACCTAAGCCTTCTAGACAAGTGAATGGCTTGGTCCCCTTCAAAGTGATATTCCGTAAAGATGAATACACAAGCAAAAATGTGAACCTTGGCTTGGGGCTGAGCACCACGTGGAGAAAAAGAGGAAGACGGCACGAGAGGCAGTGCTCAAGGTGCCTTTTGATATCCTCTTATCTTCCATGCCAACTGGAAGGCCACACGCTCACAGCATGTCCCCTGGTGGTCCCAGCCCCCACCCCCAGCAGCCTATTAGAATATTTCTTTCATTCACTTCTAATACTCTCTAAGAAGAGTCTGGTAAGGCACGTTATTTGTGCTATTATATTTGTGTGATATTTCACCACCTTATTGGAAGGTCAGTTCCCTTATACTGTCTGCATAGGCCTGTACCGGGCTACCTCCTCAACCAACATATGAGCCTGTGTCTATGTCATGCTCTGAGGGTCACCATAAGTCCTACAGGTAACTCTGACCCACACACTGTTCCTGCCCACGTTTGGTGTTCCACATGTGCTTTTGTGATATCAAGTAATAAATGTTCCTATTAAAATTCAAGTGTATTATTTGGTATAAATCATAAATGCAAATATGACCAGTCATAAAGATGGCATTCCATTAATATTTGTATTAGTCAGTCTATCAACAAACATTTCAATGCCTGCCACCAGTCCTAACAGAACTGAACCTAAGACAGATGTGTTTCGGAGGGGGCAAGGAGGACTGGTGTGAGGGAAACCTTGTCACTGGATTCCAGGGAGCCAGAAATAGTGGGAGGAGATCAGCGGGAAGGGTGGAAACCAAGAGGAGGGGCTGATTAAAGACTGCATGAGCACTGCTGACAAATCCTGGAGGACTGAGTCCGGGGGCTAAGCGGGACACATTTGTTATTAATGCCTTTGTAGATCCGAAATTGATAAAAGTCTTACTCCTTTGGCACTGTTTTGCTTTTTACATGTTCTTCACCTTGCTACAATAAAATAACAGGTTTTTACGTGAAAAAACAACTAGTTTGGTTTTAGTATCCATGGATTTTAGGTAGGATTTATGAAGACACCGTGTAAATGATTTAGACAAGCATTTGAGGAATACGAAAAAATAATTCTAAGATGCAATACTTCCCAATTAGGTCACAGCCTCTATTTGTTGGGGGAAAAAAGTTCACCTCTCCACATTGGTACATTTCCACTTAAACAGGGCCACTTTGTTGGTTCATATTTAAAACAGAGATGGCAGGATGGAGTTCCCTTCTCTCACATTATCATACATTGGGAGATTGAAATATAAACAGGGTTTCTTATCTGCAATACTTAAAAACAACTATACATGCACTTTCGCATTTTTCATAAAGCTCTTCCCAGAAAAGGTGAATATAAGACGTGCTGTGGCAAATTAGGATTCGCTGGGCCGTGGATGTTTAAGGTCATTCGAGAATGTAATTCGTGTTTATCTGCTCCTTCCCACTGAGGGGTATTTATGTTTATCTTTTCGGTCTTGTCCTTGACGAGACTTCTGGGGAGGGAGGTGATTCCTAGCACCCACCACCCACCAGTTTTCTTATGGCTCCAGGGTTGTGTGGCGACCAGCTCTGCCAACCTGAAAACTTACCAGACACTCGTGATTCGAACGGCCGGCCTTCGGGAGGCCTTGGCCTTCTGGTCATCTCACTTTGGAGACCCTGCAGCGGCCCAGGGCCGATGGGATGGTGCAGCCCAACGGCGGGCAGCTCCCTGCACAGGCTGTTTTCTAGTCCTGACTAGGAAGGAGCTGAGCTCTTCTCCTGAATTCCAGTTGCTGTGGGTGCTGCCTTGTTGGGTCTCAGTGGGGAGCTGTGCATGGCAAGTAGGCTGGCTCTTGTCTACTGACACTCGCTCCTCTAAAACTCCTTGGGAAAAATAGTAAGTATCTCAAGATTGCAGACTGTTCATGACGGGCGAGCCACTGAGCTGTGCAGGCCTAACGTGAAGTTTCTCTTTGTGGACGTGACTGTCCCCTGGGGGCAGCTGCAGTCGACTCCCAGTCCCATACTGAGGATGCCAGGGTTTCCCTTTTTCCCACTTTACTCCACTAACCACTGCAACCCTTTCAGTTCCAAACATGTTCCCATTCCCCTTATCTTCCCTTCTCTCAAAAATAAGAAAAAGTGTTGTTACAAGTGAGACAAAGGGCATGGATTGGAACATCCCCCAATCTGCGGCTGCCCCCACATCCTTTTCCTAACTTGATGTGTGCACGTGCGCGCACACACAAGCAAACACATATGCACACACACACATACATACATGCATACATATATGCACACGTATGTACATGCGTGCGCTCTCACACACACACACGCACACACATGCCTTTTGTTTTCATCAGCAAAGGAAAACTTACTGAACCAGAAAAAGGAGTCTTGGGACATTTTTAGTTCTATTTATTTCTTCATGAAATCAGAAAAGCTAGAAAATAAATAAAATCTCCCTATACAGCTTATTCTTCCAAAGACATATTCTCAAAAAAAGCATGACTCAAAGCTATAAATACAAGTACAGTATATCTTCTCTTCTGGAAAGTGCGTATATACCGACTAATGTTTTTAAATGACAGTAAATGGCTCTTTTCTTCATATCTTTTATGTTTTACAAGCCTTCATTTTATGTGATGTCTGGGTTGGTTGTGTCCACATCACTGTATAGCTAATCAGTTGTTAAACCACAGTCAAGAGATCATTATATTGGGCAATTATCCCAACTCAAACATGTCTTAGATGTACCAGTTTGACATGTTCACTTCCTGTGGGTTGACTCATTTGCTCCCCAGCCTTTTTCATCACATAATGCTTCACATAAATGTGTTCATCGGAGTGTTCTCAAAACCTAAATTACACTATTCATATGGACCAAACTTATAATAGCGTATATTCTTCAATTTCACTCCCTGATGAAAATCTGATTACTCAAAGCCAGAGAACATAAAAAGTCATTAGAGGAAAAGCCTCCATGGAGATATCAAGTGCATATGTGTATCCATTTGCTTCTGGAAACTTAATGTTTCTTAGTGGAAAGTCATTATATTTAAGTTTAGAATTATTTTTACATAAGCCATGTTGTATATATAGCCTAACCAAGATTATTTTCTCTAATCACGCTGTCCAAAACACATTATTCATAGGGAGAACTTTATGATAATAATGGTAATAACTAAACTTTGGAACATGAATGAATGTAATGTGTTCTTCATTGTGAACCCATGTTGCTTAGTACTTGATAGGATCATACTGTAAGCTAGAAGCCTTTGGTTGACCTATTAAAATTTTAAATATGCAATTATTTTCATAAACTATTCCATTTCTCCCATTTTCCTTAACAGTGAGGAAAATCATTTTCTGTGGAAATTGTTATTTTTACATGAAAAAAGCATACATAACTGAAGACAGGAAGTAAAAAAAATAAAGGCAGATCAAAGTAATCTTTATTCTAACTTTCTATGATTAATATGGGACAACTGAATCCATGAATCTCGCTTGCCCATCCATAAAGTGGGGCTACTAATACTTTCTTCATGTACTTGTTGGATATAATTAGGTAGTGCAGAAAAAGTATTCTATGAAGTTCTTCACAGTTCATCATTCTCTAGGTACCTCTTAGCAGAAACAGACCCTAATGGTTGAACCTAGTGTGGGAATTTTTATTTTTTTCTGTATGAGATTTTTAAAGTTGATATGTATTACTTTGATAAGCATAAAAAGTTGGCATACTTTCGTTTTAAAATACACATTCACACACACAAAAATTATTATGATGATTATTAATATCGAAAGTTCCAATTAAAAAACAGACATATAGATCAATGGAACAGAATAGAGAGCTAAGAAATAGTCAACTGATCTTTGACAAGTGCACCAAGAATACAAAATGGGGAAAAGACAGTTCCTTCAACAAATGGTGTTGGGAAAACTGGGTATAACATCCAAAAAAGTGAAATTGGACCCTTCTTGTACACCATACACAAAAGTCAACCAAAAATGGATTAAAGATTTTAAAATAAGACCTAAAACTGTAAAATTCCTAGAAGAAAAGAATAGGGTAAAAACTTTAGGACATTGGTCTTGCCAGTGATTTTTTGGATATAACATAAAAAGCACCAGCAACAGAAGTAAAATTAGACAGGTGGGCTACATCAAACTAAAAACTTCTGCACAAGGAAACAAGTAAAAAAAAGGCAACCTACAGAATGGGAGAAATGTTTGCAAACCATATATCTGATAAGAGATCGATCTCCAAAAGGTACTTCTCCAACTCAATAGCAAAAAAAAAAAAAAAAAACCAAAACAAAACAAATAAGTTAATTTTTAAAAGGAGTCAAAGAACTTGAACAGACATTTCTCCAAAGAGGACATACAAATGGCCAACAGGCATATGAAAAGATGCTCATCATTACTAATCACCAGGGAAATGCAAAGTAAAACCACAATAAGATAACACCTCACACCTGTTATGATGGCTAGTATCAAATAAGTGTTGGCGAGGATGTGGAGAAATTGGAATTCTTGTACACCGTTGAGGATGTGTGGCCACTATGAAAAATGACATGGAGGTTCCTCAAAAAATTAAAATAAAATTACCATATGATCCAGAAATCTCATTTTTTGATATATACCCAAAAGAACTGAAGTCAGGATCTCAAAGAGATATATGACTCCCATGTTCCTTGCAGCGTTATTCACAATAGCCAAGATGCGAAAACCACCTCAATGTGCAGCAACAGCTTGCAGGACAAATAATATGCAATGGAATATTATTTAACCTCAGAAAAGAAGGAAATTGTGTCCAATCTGACAATCCTGGTGAACCTGGAGGGCATTATACTAAGTGAAATAATCCAGTAACAGAGGACAAATACTGCATGGTTCCACTTATATGAGATTCCTAAAATAATCAAACTCATAGAAACAGAGTAGAATAGTGGTTACCAGGAGCTGGGGATGGGGGAGAAATAGAGAGCTGCTGTTCCATGGGTATAAACTTTGAATTACGCAAGATGAATAAGTTCAATAGATCTGCTTGGACCTGTAGTTAACAATACTGTACTGTACACTTAAACATTTGCTGAGAGGGTTGATCTCATGTTAAGTGTTCTTACAATTAATTAATCAATCAATCAATCTGCAAGTCCCTAGGGTTCTGATTTCTCTGTCCATGGTTCTGAACAAAAAAAAACCCGTTTATGAGAACTATGACCTACTCTAAAATGCATAGTTGTCAATCCAAACCAAATATTTTTATTATAAACTACCTAATCTGTACATAAGGTCCTCAGGTTCATAAATTTTATGTTAGAGGGCTCTTTTGGTCCTCTCTATATGCCAAAGGTTATCTAAACTGCTGTGGTTTCACTGCTGAGGATTTATGCCTCCCTGAGCCCAAGAAAGGGTCAGCACGGTGGTTAGCAACGTGAGTTCAGGAGTCAAAGGCCCCAGAAAGGTTGTGAATAAGTTATTTAACACCCTTATAAGTACAATTTATAAAGTAATAGTTTTATAGCATAAATGCTCTGATCATTAAATAAAATCACCCATGATAAAATCATCATCAATATGTTCTATGCCTTTTCTGACACACAGTAAGTTCTCAGTAAATACTGAGTTCCCAAGTGCCTCCTAGGAAATGGATTGTGTTAAGCACATGCCTGCCCTTCCCTGCACCTCTGAGTTGTATGCACCAAGGATGAATGGAATTACAATGGCCTGTATAAAAACCACACAGGGGCTGGTGTTGTTCAGGGCAAGCCATGGAGAGTAAGCTGTCCTTGCGATATTCTCAGGCTCCCAAACTCCAGGGTAGTAAGGTGCCATGGTGCTCTTTCTGTTCCAAACAGGCACATTCCCACCCCTACACACACACACACACACACACACACACACACACACACACACACACATTATTGAAATAGCCTTAGATGAAAGGGCACAAGGCAATCTGATTAATCAATTGTGCTTCTAATCCTGAATTTGGAAGGATAACATGCGAGTCTTTGAGGGTCACATTTAATCCAAACTGGCTTTCCAGTTGGCAGCACAGCCCGAGTCAGTGATGCAGAGCGACGTTTGCTTGACGGCCCTCTGTGCCCTACATCTTGGAAACTCTTAGCAGTCTTAGTGACATGGCAGTGGAAGCCAGCAGCTGGTGGAAGTGCAAAGCAATCTCAGCACCTGTGGCTCTCAGTGACTCATGTCTATCATTGTGTTTTCCCAGGTGGAGCCGCCCCCGTATCCTAGGAGCCTGAGTCTGATCATGGCTGAGCCCTAGGGCTCAAGCTCTCCCTCACCTGGGCAGCCTGGCCTTCAGACCAAGCCTTGCCTCTTGGGCCCTCTGCCTTCACACGGTGATAATTAATATTGAACTGCACTTTACATTCTCTCCACCTCAGTTAAGGCATATTGGATTGTTCTTGTCACATTTCTGAAATCTGAAACACTCTCTGGGGTGACTTTAATAATCTTTTGCCACTTATTTGAAAGCAATAATTCTTAATTTCCAAAGGAGAGAGAAAATGAATGTAACAGTTCCATAAAATGGGCAAAAGTGAAATCCTGTTATAGCCTAATTATTGACAAGCATTGATCAGGAAAATGACCAAGGGCTTTTTCCAGTGGCTTTTCAAGTGTTTAAGAAAAATTGACTCAGAAAGTCATATTCAAGAGTATAAATACAATGACCAAAGCCCATGGGGACTGATGACATTTTCAAAGTCATCAATAGGGGTATGAGAAAAAAATCCAAGAGCCAATTCTTTGCCACTCTGTAGAACCTAGATCTCTGCCAGCCCCTCTGGTCTCCACTTGCACCATTTTCTCTGTGGATGTCCCGCCGCCTTCTTTCTATTATTCAAAGAAGCTCAGCCCTTTCCCATCTCAGAACCTTTGTATGTGTGGTACCTGTACTTGGGAGTTTTTGTTCCACACTCCTCACATCTTCCTAGTCTGTGGAGCTCAGGTTCAATGTTTTGTCTCTTCCGCGAGACCTTGACATCTGCTCTATCCAAGCAGCCCTCAGCCAGCTCCAGTTACTCGCTAGCACCTTTCCTTGCATGTTTTCTTCTCATCGTTAGCCACAAAAGGTGACTATGTTGTATATTTATTTTCAATTCTATAGTTATGATTGTGAGGAACTTACCCCAGTTTTTTCCAATCATGTTTTATAGCAAAGGTATAAATTTTATGTGCTATACACTTACTAGCACAAGCTCTAATTGCACAGCACAGAACTTCTGTGGCAGTTACATAACTGACCCCCAAGTCCCGCTCATAGCCCTGTGCCCTGCACCCTGCCACCCATGCCCTTTGCAATGTGACATTGCAGCTACAGGACTCCCATGAAAGGGACAGGTCTCTTTCTCTATCTCTTGAAGCTAGGCTGGACCTCGGGTGGTGTGGCCAATGCAATGCAATTTTATACCAGTTCCAAACCTAAGCTTGAAGAGCTTTTGCAACTTCAACTCTTACTCTTGACACTACCAACTAGACAAGCCTGGATGGCATTTGAAATCAACAACTTGGAATTACTGATCTTCTATATCAAGGTCATGTTTAAAGGCTGATGGGAATCCAAAGATAAAATGACCACCCATGAGAGACTTCCAATCAATGGCGGAAGAAATAATCATGAAAACTTTAGCCATGTCTCAGATTTCAATCAAGCCCCTCCTCTTTGGGACAACCTTCCCTGATCCCTCACGAGTTTACTCTTGGGGCCTGTCCTGGACTAAACTGCGTCCCCTTGAAATTCATGCTGACATCCTCACCCCCAGGGCCTCAGGATGTGACTGTGTTTTGAGTTAGGGTCTTTATGCAATAATTAAGTTAAAATGAGGTCACTAGAACAGGCCCTCATCCAATCTGACTGGTGCCCATATAAGAGGGGGGATTAGGGCAGAGACAGGCACAGAGGAAAGTTCATGGGAGCACAGAGAGGAGGCTGTCATCTGCACGCCAAGGAGAGGAATCCCAGAAGAAACCAACCCTGCCAACACCCTGACCTCACTCTAGCCTCTACCTGTGAGAGAATAAACATCTGTCGTTTAAGCCACCCAGTGTGTGGTACCTAGTTTTGGCAGCTCTGGGAACTAATGCAAGAACCGTAGCGTGTTCTTCTGGCCCAGCCTTTTCCTCACTGTGCAGTAAGCACAGTCCCCCACTAGAGAGGGAGGCTTTCAGGGTGAGCCTTCATCAGCTCGTCTTTCTCTCTGTAAGGCAGAGCGGACCCTGGATTCTCCACTCGGTCTACGGCATCACCTTCTTTTGGGGCTGACATTCACACTCGTTTTGCACAAAAATACTATGCTGTTCATTATAGTTCTGGGTCCCAGCTGGGGTCTTGTGTCTGTTATTTGGGCACCTATAGCTCTGCCCTGTGTGCCCCCCTCATGCCTAGTCAGTGGTGGAGGCATGGTGTGCACTCAGCAGTGACTGATGGCGGACTGGCCAGAACAGACGGCTGAACACACCTCCACCACAGTTTCCAAGGCGAAAAGGTGCCTGAAGCAGGATTCCTCCTCCCTTAGAACTTGGCTAATCAGAGATCTGTGTAATAACAGGAAGATCCTACAGCCCTAGGAAGCGCCTTGCCTGGTTATGTAATGACTGGGATGAATCCAGTGAGGTAAAAATGAGAGCGAGTGCAGAGCCTAGGACGTCCCGACAGCCAGGGTGATGCCCAGAAAACCCTATGGACACTCATACCCAGTGCTGCTGACCCTGAACACCACTGGCCCATGTCTGTTTGCCCGTCAAGCACAGAGGGGACAACGACAACATTCAATGCCACCATCATGCCTCAGCAGCCTGTGAGAGGAGTGATCCTGTGTTTGGAAGCAGCAGCAGGGAGAGAGTCCCACCTGGCTGTATGAGATGGATCAGGTAGCATGGCTTCTACTCTTTCAGCTCGTGAACATGGCCTGAAAAAGGCAACAATACATGTACTGAAAATATGAAGCCACAAATGGTCCCATATGTGAGGAAAAGTTCTCCAAGATTTGGTGAGGACAGGAACATGTAAGACTGGGTGCATGTGTGGGTGCTTTGATCTGAGGTAGTCCTTAGAGGATTTTGCAGGCCATTTAACCAGGCAGCCCCAGGCCCCCAAGGATATTCTTTCTGAACTCATGCCTACTCTTACCCCACGTCAGCTTATTATGATCAGCCTATTTCTTTAGTCTTGTTTTCAGCATTTCCTTCCCATGCTGACTATTGTTTTTCCTCTATTACTTGCAGTATGTTTTCCCCAAGTTTTTGTACATATTCATTCCACGCCCACTGAACCTGTCTTCTCCGTGGAGTCACCTGTCATCTCTCAAGTGCTGTTATTGTCACTTCCTGTGCTTTATATGGCATGTGCTGCATTGCATTCTGCAGTGAGACATCAGGACAGATGGAAACTAGGCTCTGCATACCTATTTTAGAACAAGAAAAAGTTGATTATACCCTTGGAAACTAAGGATTATCGTTTACCATATTCTGCTGTTCATGAATGTATTACAGATCAGGGGATGACAGCAACCATTGAGAAATTAACATAAACTGATGTTTCTTACATTGTCTATAGTTTGAAAATATATTGTGGATGAAAGAGTCAAATACTAAACTTGACACACTCAGGGGAGGCCCGCATGGTGGGCTTACAAACTCAGACCAAAAGTAACCACACAGGATGATCTGAACATAGAAATGCCTAACTAAAAGCAGGTCATGGCAGGTATCCTGTCCTAGGCCTGAAGCTTCCTCGATAAAGGCCAAGCTTCACCCTAAGTGAGCCTGTCCATTGTCTTTGTGCATCTAAGATAACACACTTGTGTAATGTCAGAGTCATTTTCTTTTCCAGATGCCTCGGGACACTCCCACTGGCCTCAGAGCATGAGACTGTGGAGCTCCTCCCTGTTATCGCATTGCCCAAGTGACATCTCTGTGCACTGTGATGCTAACGGCCCTGTACTCACCAGTGTGAGAGAAGTGTGTATCTTCCTGTGTGATTTTTATCCACTCCCAGAGATTTCCCTGCTTTACTTTCTCCCGCCCGTTCACCTACCCCCAATGGATTCCATGTAACCCTCCTTACATCTCCTCCTTTGATTCTAATGCATAAAATAGGCTGCAAAACTGCCAATCTCAATCTGTTGAGATTTTGCTTCCTGGCAAGTCTTATCAGTTTGGCTCAAACAAACTCTTATAAGAGTTTTCTTAGCCTGGATGTTCTTTCATCTATAATGTATATGCCATGTATATATAGACCATGCATATATGCATAGTTCATTTACATATGCATAGACTGTGTATCTATGCAAAGACCATGTATCTATGCATAGACCATGTATATATGCGCAGACCATGTATATATGCAAAGTTCATTTATATATGCATAGACCGTGTATCTATGCACAGACCATGTATATATGCATACTTCATTTACATATGCATAGAGCGCGTATCTATGCATAGGCTGTGTATATACCCACAGACCAT
Source organism: Hipposideros armiger (assembly GCF_001890085.2). NCBI lineage: Eukaryota > Metazoa > Chordata > Mammalia > Chiroptera > Hipposideridae > Hipposideros > Hipposideros armiger. The sequence continues at coordinate 389,225 of NW_017732376.1, read as the reverse complement.
GAATATAGGCATATTTCATTTACATATGCATAGACCATGTATATATTCATAGACCATATATATTCATAGACCGTATATATATGCATAAGTCATGTATATTAAAGGAGCAGGAGGACCTTCCACTCACAGAGATGGAGAAGAGTTTAGGGAAGATCATCATTCCAGACAAGAGCTACTTAAAGGCCTAAAACTAAAAGTACATTACATAAAAATGTTTCCCTTCATTTGGCATCTTAAAAGAAAGAATGGTCTGCACAGGATAATCAGAATCTGACAAGAAAAAACAAAAAGAGCAACTGAAGACTGAACCAAGTGACTTCCTATGAGTCTAAAAGTCCTCAGTCATCTGTAAGTTTCACTTCAGAGAGGCCACCTGGATTCAAGGTTAAAGCACAGCAGTGAGGCAGCTCACCTGGGTTCCAGCCTGGCATTTATGTTCCTTGAATGTCAACTTACCCACAGTCTCAAATGGGAAAAATAAAACCTGCTGCTCTCTCCCTTTCTAATACATCATTTATAGAAAGACATTTAACTGTTAAGAAAAGATCAACTCCATAGGCTACAGGTCTCAGAAAATGTCACTGTCATACAAAGTGCTAACTTGTAGGTTATTCAAAGCATTTTCCCCAAAAAGTTCAGAAGAAAGAACAAAAATTGCCTACTGAAGGACTTTACGAACCAAATACATTTTCCAGATTTATTCATGTCTGCATTGATACTGATGCAAATAAACTTGGTGTGTCTTGTAAGCTATTAATATAAAAATGATTTCCTTTCTTACTGCCCAGTCCTGACCACAGTGTTTTAGGCAGTAAAAGCAACATCCAATTCATAGACTTCCAGTTGGACCGTTTTATAAATAGCAAATTATAAGCTTAGAAACTCGCCGTCAAACACATCAAGTGTAGGGGCAACAAGGGCGGCTGAGTGCAGGAGAGATCTTACGTTCCCCCGAGGGAAAAATGTCCACTTATAAATTGGTTTTTCACAAATTACTGACATAAAAAAATAAAATTTCACATTCCTTTCCTAAATAGATCTATGACTAGGCTAAATATAGAATCTTGTGAAAAGAGAAAGATTTTACAAATGTTAAAATTAGCCTTTGTGTTTTGTTTGTGGTTCGTTGTTTGACTGACGTTATCATGGCATTTATTCATTTTAAGTGTGAAGAATGTGAAACGTAGATTTATGGTAGAGCACTTGGTAGCCTGTGGTAAGGCTCCCAGGTATAGAATCTGTGGAGAAAGCTCTCCCTGGCTAACTCCGGGCAGTGGGAACAAGTACTGATTTCTTTCTATTCTCCTCTGGTCGGTCTTTTCTGAGTTTTAGTCCATTCCCCTGGGTACTGAAAATCCCATTCTGTTACCTGATCCCGTTGTTCCAATCAATGTGATGCCTGTCTATCTAGACTAGAAGTATCCAAATAAGATTTGACCCTGTTGAGTCATTAAAAAGAGAAGAAAACAAGACACAATTTTTAAATTTCCAGTGCTCCAATCTTGCAGAGTAACATTTAATAACAGCAGCAAATTCCAGTAAACAACCAAACTACTTTATATTAAACTGGTTCCAGCCAAAGGATTGTACCTTCTCAGCAGTGCTCGAGGCTTATCCCCCCAGACACCTCCAGACCAGACCTAATTCTCTTGGCTTTCTCTTTAACCACACTGAAAAATTCCCAGACCTTCATCAGGGACCATCACTCACAACTGTCCCATCCCAATCACCTCTCCATCTTTCTGACTCACTCCAAAATTCAGCGAAGACTTTAATGGTTGGCTCACACTCACATTTTTCTCCCTCAGTACAATTATTTTCCTGTCACTTCAACGCCACTTAGAAAGCCCCTCCAATATGCTTGCCTCAGCGTTTTCTTTTTTTTCACTTTTTTGGCTCCCATAAGCTTCTTTTCCATTTTACCACGGTGAATGGTTCCCATACTCACATCCTCAATCTTGTTATCGCTTGGAAATTCTTCACAGCTGAAAATAGGAACTTCAGGATATCACAAACCCAACTGCTTCCTCTTGTCCTCTCTGTCTCCCACTACATGTTTTTAAATCTTAGTCAGCTAAATCATCAAACTCTTTTTGCTTTTACTTTCTTTCTTATCCCACCTATACCCCACAGTATGGGTACCCTCACCTGATTCTTTCATGTTCTTTCACTGCATTTGCCTAGCAAATGCTGCGGTCGGCCACTTACAGTCTACTCATGGAGCTGACCCCTATTGCAAATTCACTCCACTTCCAACGCTGTGTGTCCGATCAGTCCTCCCACTTCCTGGGGACAACTCCCTCCCCCACTTCCTTTGCTGACTCACAATGCTTATCTAGATTTTTTCCAAATTAATCAATTCATAAACAAGTTCATTCATCTAATAGCCTGTCTCCCACTTACTGAGCCATTTATTCAAAAGTGTTTATTGTCTACAATGTGTTGAAGAGCATATTAGGCAATGGGGTAAAATGATATTATAAAATTTATTAACTGAATATATATCGCTATTAAAATCAGAAAAGTGGTATGTGTCAGTCAGAGTTCTCCAGAACAACCAAACTGGGAGGAGATGTATTTATTTATTTTTGAGAATTGACTCATGTGATTGTGGAGTCTGGCATGTCCAAAATTTGCAGGGCAAGCCAGCAGGCTGGAAACTCAGGAGAGATTTCCATGTTACAGTCTTGAGGTGGAATCCCTTCTTCTTCAGGAAACCTCCATCTTTGCTCTTAGGGCCTTCAATTAATTGGATGAGGCTCACCCACATCATCGAGAGTAATCTCCTTAACTTCAAGTCCACTGGTTGTAGATATTAATCATATCAACAAAATACCTTCACAGCAATGTCTAGACAAGTGTTTGACCAAACAATGGGGTGTCAAAGCCTAGTTAAGTTGACACATACAATTTAACTATCACAGGATGTTATGAACTGAATTGCATCCCTTCAAAATTCATTTGTCGAAGCCCTAATCCCCAATAAGGGTCCATAGGGAGGTAATAGGTTAAATGGGGTCATGAAGATGAGGTCTTCATGGGCTAGAGCTGCTGTCCATATAGGAAGAGAAAGATACACCAGAGATTTCTCTCCACATGCACACACAGAAGAGGCTGTGTGAGGACACAGCAAGCGGTGGCCATTTGCAAGCCAAGCAGTGAGTTCTCGCCAGGACCCATCCGTGGTGCACCGTGAGCTTGGACTTCCAGCCTCCAGAATGTGAGAAAATACATTTCTGTTGTTTAATCCACATTATCTATGCTATTTTGTTATGTCAACTCTGCAGACTGATATGCAGGGTATTATTCAAAACAAAAAAGAGAGAGAGGAGAGGCAACCTATTAAAGACAATGATTGGTAAAATATTAATTTTCAAACCTCACTGTATATCAGACCACCCAGGGAGCTTTTACAGGCATAGCTCCCAAGCCTGGAGACTCTCATTCAGCAGTCTGGGGATGAGGAACAGTTGTGGGTCCCGGAAAATGTATACCCACACACCCCACTGTATAGAGCAGGTCTACAAAGCAGATACACAGCAGACAGAGTTGGCAAGACAGGACACTGAGTTGTGATAACCATGCCTTCTTAGAGTCCCCTTCCTTGCCTCAGGCTTCTGGTGTAGACAATAAGGAGTGACAGGCCTTCCAATGCAAACACAGTGTGTAGAACCCACACCAGAAGCTACAGTTCCCCCTAAATCCCCACTACAGGAGGATAATGGGATAAAAGGTTGATAAAACCACAAAGTCGAAGCCAACAGAAGGGGACACGACAGTAAATGGAAGACGCCAACACAGTTGGGGAGCTGGAGAGCAGATGGGTGAGTGGTACTGATTTAGCAGAATGGAGAACGTGTAAGTTAAGTGCTTGCAGCGGGGGAACAAAAGATGTACATTAGGTTGTGTCACAGAATGAGGAAGGTCCAGAAACATGGTGACCACCCCATGGAGGAAGATCCGATATCGCCTGTAGGAGAAACAGAGCCCCATCTCCACCCCAGACAAATGCTGGAGTTTTCTTTCTGGAAAGAACAAACCACAGATTGTAAACTCAGGGGCATTGGGACCAGCCATGGGCAGGCTGCCTTCCTGAAGACAAAGCGGAAGTCCAGAGCTGCACTCTTCTACCGGACCTTTTGAGATGGTGGGAATCTTCTGTACCTGAGCCGCCCAACCGTTCAGGAACCAGTTCTGAACTGTGAGCCCTTGGAATGTGTCTAGGGCAACTGAGGAAGTAATTATTTTTTTCATTATAATTCACTGAAAACAAGACAGCACAGGTCTAGAAACTGCATGTTGGTGTCCCGTGCTCTCATCCTCACCGAGAGCCTAGAGCGACAGCAGCCCGCTTATGACACACACAGGACAGAGTAGCGAATTCCGCCTGGGAAAGCTGACCAGCTCAGGAAGAACGAGCCAGAGACAGACATTTGTGGGTTCTCCCGTGAAACCGTGAGGCCTCCATAGAGACCGCCCGTGGGACAGCCCCGCGGAGGAAGGCACTCGTTCCGTCGCACGGTGTGTCTAATCAGGTTTTTGTAAACTCCCTGCAAATAAAAGCGGGCAACTAAGCACCATCAGCCATCTGAGGATGGCCTCAACATGTAAGGTCAAGACCAAGATCAAGAATTTGTTTTTTAAAAAAGGGGGGAAGTCAACAGTGGGAACTCAAAAAAAGCTGATGGAGTACGCACAGCATCAAACTTAAAATTCACACACAACAATAATCTCAGAGAGAGAAAAAAAAAAGAAGGCAGCGCATTCATGAAAGGAAAACATGCATGATGGTTATCAGAGAAGAACCACCACAAAACCGGGGAAATTAAAAACCGAGAGAACATTCAGAGGAGTTAACGGTGAGGTGGGTAGAGGAAATCTTCCCATGAGGGGCTGAGATCAACACCAAGAACAGACGCTAGCAGGAAGAGGCCGCCTCCAGGAAGGCAAGGGGGCTCTCAGCCTGTTACGTTTCCTTGAAATTCATGGAACTCTCCCAGGCACCGTGGCTTCCCACAGGCTGCACAATTGCTCAGACGCAGTGGGAACCAGGAGAGGCAAGGCAGGTTCTCTCACCTTGTGGGGCTGAGAAAGTGTACCTGGCATCTGGATTTTATGTAGAACATGGAGCCACTTAGCCTGGAGCCCGAGCACTGCAGGGCCCCTGGGAGAGGCTCCCACCTGCGCCCCTGTGGCCTGACAGCACCCCGTCTCAGGATGGCCTAAGTGGCTGGGCTTCCACAAAGTGCCTCATGAAGTAGGCGTATGACAATGAAAGCTTCCAATTTAGAGCAGCTTCACACAAACATTTATTTAGAACAAGGAGATAATGAGTGATTATTTTCACTTCTAGAAGACCACAGCTGTTGTTCATTAGAATGTGTCAATCAGAAACAGCTCTTTCATGAATATGAGCTCATTTTCAAGAATTCTTAGACTCATTTGAGCAAAACTGAAGGACTTCTTCAGAACCCAATTCTGCAATCTCAGGAGGCCTTCGAGGGGGATGTGGAGGCTGGTGTGAGTCCCACTGAGACACTTAGGCCGAATGCCGGCTCAGTAAACAGAGCCTCTTCATTTCAGTACCTCGCAATCAATAGAATGCTTTTCTAATTGATTTTTGCCCCAGGTTTGCTTTTTGTAAAATGTGAATGAAGTCAAGTAAAACAACTTGCACATTTTAAAAACCAAAAAACATGACATGGATTACATTCCTGGATTAGGCTCACAGCCAGCATCCCCAACATGATCAATACAGGTAGCTATTTAGAGAAGTAGCAGATCTGAGCTCCAATCCCAGCTCTACTGCTTTCTAGCTCTATGACCTTGAATGAACCACCTAACCTGTCTGAGCCTCGGTTCCCTCCTTGATACCTGTGGGATTGTCCTGTAAACTGAAAAGTGTCATTGACATGAAGATGTTAGTTATTGAATAGAAGTGAGGGTCCAGAAAAGTCATGTGTGCACCCTAGCAGTGTGGATCCATAAATATTAATCAAGATTTACAAACAAAAACCCATAGACACAGACAACAGTTGAGAGGTTACAAGAGGCTGAGGGATGAGGGGAGGGGGGTAGAAGAGGGTAAAGGGGGTCAGATATATGGTGATGGAAGGAGAACTGACTCTGGGTGGTGAACACACAATGCCATATATAGATGTTGTATCATAGAATTGTACACTTGAAACCTATATCATTTTACTAACCAATGTCACCCCAATGAATTTAATAAAAATAATTTTTTTAGAAAAACCTTAAAAAAAATTTGGTTGACAAATAAAAGCACATGAGAGTCACTTGTTTAATTCAACACATTATATTCAACACAATATAGTTACTGTCTTCTCCATAAGACAGTCATCAATATTTGCATTCCATTTCCCTGCTTTTTGACGTTTCACAGAAAATTGCTGTTGTTGTTTTACATAAAATGAACAAAAAAGCCTCTTTTCCAAGTAATTTACATAAAGAGCACATCTCTATCTCAATGCACACACATGTGCACACATGCATATTCAGTCACTCATATCCATAGTACACTACACCTCACCTCGAAATGCTACTGATGTTATGGATTCTGCCTGCTGGTAAGGAGTTCAAGGACTTTGTTGAACTAAGGAAATTATTATTCATTTCCCGCATTGGTGTTCCTTGATGCCTACAAAAATGCACTGACAAATTTTGGAGGTGATCCTTGTTGCAAAACAAAATGCAAATTAAATGCAATTGTCATTTAGCATCCTCTACAATATTCTTAACAAGTGTCATGAAAGGCCCCACATGGGGTCACGACAGTGACAGTGTAGAACAAAGAGAGAAGTGGGGGTAGGGCTATGAGAAGGGCCGGACCTGAAATCAGAATTGGGGCCTTAATGACAGAGTTGGGGCACTCTTGAATTTAGGTTCCTCATGTCACTAGTTCTTGGAGGCACTTTCAGAAAGGAAGTCTTAGGGACTTCATGGTGAGCTTCCTGTGGACAGAGACAAATCCCTACTCCGTTCTGGACATCAAAGACCTCCCATTTGATGACTGAAAGTATGTCTCAGACTTTGATGACAAAGAGCACCTAGAACAGTGCTTGTCAAACTCTGCTATAGATTCGGATCCCAAGAGGAAGAAGGCTTTGCTAAGATGCGGGTTCTTATTGAGTAGGTCTGGGTTGGGGCCCATGAGCCTCCATTTCTAACAAGCTCCCAGGTGGCATCCATGATTCTGATCCAGGGGCCATAGTGAGAGTAGCCAACGTTTGGGAATTGTAGATTCATCGAATTTCCCTGGCATTTGTTATTATCAAGAAAATTAAGAAAGATTGGATACTTGCTTCACACATCATAATTGCTAAGTAGATGCTTATTGAAGGAAGGATGGATGAATGGATGAATGATGAATGAATAGAAGAATGTTAGATGATGAATGGATAATGGATAGATGAGTGGATGATGAATAAAGTGAGTGAATAAACTAATAAATTAAATAATATGATAACCTTTCCACATGTTAATTCTCCTTCTATAAGATCGCACAACACCTGCCTTACAGGTGCTGGGGAGAGTTAGGTGAGAAGGAAAGTAATAGCGGTGGCACAGGCCCACAGACCCTGCAGCCTGAGCTCAACGCTGCACTTCTGTGTTCCCTCCCCCTGTCCTCTCCCCACTGCAGCCCCCAGCACTTGTCCCAGGCAGCTGTCTACGCCCCTGCTTTGAGTTAAATGTGTTAGAACACTCAGGATGAGGCTGAGTTTCAACGAAAGACCAGAATGAAGACACTTGTCAGCTAACTCTTTCTAATTTCTTTTAGCTTTCAGAATATAGGTGATTGTATGAAATAAAATACAAGAAGATATGATAATTACTCTGTTAACAAAATCCTTGGGTCTGAAATTACAGCGAGGGTTGAAGCAGCCCCACCTGGAAGTTGTGAGAAAGTGCAGCACAGCCTTTTCCCCAGTCGGCCAAACCGCGACCCCCGGGCGTCTGCACCGTCAGGACCTGGGATCTGGCTCTCTGACCAGTTCCAGCCTTAGGCGAGTCACCTTTCCACACACAGACTCAGCCTCCTCATCAGTAAAATGCAGGTGCAAACATTTACTATTTTCCATTTACCCTGAAGGGCCGTGGTGAGGGGGGAGGAGACAGGGAGGTGACAAATGACACAGGCTTGAGGTTTGGAGTCAGACAGACCTACGTTCAGACCCCAGCCCCGCCACTGACTTCCTCTGTGTCCATATTAATTTCTGAGCCTCACCAAGCTCCAGTTTCCTCTGGTGTAAAATGATAGCAATGACAATTGTGGATGCATGGTAGGCTTGTTGACATATATGTCACATAATAAGAGTTTATCATATGGGATGTGACTTGACAACTGTTGGCTATGAAACAGCCTATAGAATGAGAACGTTTCATAAAGGAAATGTTTTGAAAGGTAAAATCTTGCTCCTTTCGATTCTCCTCCTTTAGAGCAAATGGCAATGGGACTGGCTGGAACTGACCTCTGCTCCAGTCAATACAAATTTGAAGACAATAAGGACAAAAAGTATTGCTAGTAAAATTAAGGTTGGTGTTTTTAGGAATGGTGTTTTCAGTACGCTAGCCGCATCTCCCGCCTTTATCTCGGTGGCTATTTCTATAATGTTTGCATTCACATTAATAGGCTAAATTTTTATTAACATATCAAACCTTAAAGCATGTTTCAATGGCATCTATACTGCCAATTTTGAAAAACTCACACTCTGAGGGCATATTTACTATTTTTCCAAAGCTAATAATCAAGCAATTCTAATTATCCAATACAAATATTAAAATGCTGATATAAGAGGCTTTCTCACTTCAGGCTTTGACAAAAATTATTTGTTTGACATATGGGACTCAGTGTTTAAAACCATCTGGTTTTACAAAATCCTCTCTTTTCTATTTGATTATCAAGAGAGAACACCCAATGTTTAGCATAGCCAGAGAGGCTTTCTCAATTCTTTAGGAACAAACCTTTTCTCTCAAAGGCACTGGTCCACCAAGCAGTAAAGTTGGGTGTACTCGGTAGCACTCTGTCATCCAGTGGAGTGGCATGAGAGGTGGGACTAAGCAGGCCCTCAAGGCACAGGTAAGTGACCTGGAGAAGTGGCCCAGGTGCGCACTTACTGCTACCCTGCCTTCTAACTGCCATCTTCTCAGAGGTGAGGACGCAGAGGGAAGTATTGGGTTGTCGGAAAAGTCATGATGTATTTTTCTGTTTTCCATTGCAAGAATTCATCATGACTTTTCCGACAGCACAATAATTTGTCAGGGCCCCGTTCCGGGCCGGGTCTCCCAGGTTCCAGCCCAGGGCCCCTCCACTGTCCCATTCCATCTGGAATCCAGTGAGCAAAATAATATTTAACGAGCTGGACTTGACTCCAGTAACATCCCTGGAAGCACAGCGCTTTACTGCAATTCCGCTTCAGCAGAATCCCGAATTCTCTTGGGTTTTATATTTTAATGTGTGTCAATGGCTTGGTCTATGAGTGGCCTTGAAATAGTTGCAAATAATAAGTATTAAAAATAAATTGTTACGTGTCATTCCTTGGATTTTTGTAATAAATATCTGTCAGTGACCTGATTCTACAGAGGTTGTGGCAGGATGAGAGAAACATATGGTAACTGCATCAGCACCACTGCATGTCACCAGAGGGTGATGGCCAGATTGATGCCACGGATGACAGCAGAGAAGCAAATGTCTGTGGTTAAATGCTGCTATGCTGTGCATCTTACATGAAAGAAATAGGGAGCTCTCTGGAGCCTCTTTTATCAGGGCACTAATCCCATTTATGAGGGCTCTGCCCTCAGGACCTCATCACCTTCCAAAGACCCCACCTACTAATACCATCAACTTAGAGGTTAGGATTTCTACATATGAAGGAGGTGGGAGGTAGGACACAAACATTCAGCCCATTTCTGGTACTTCTGGCTAAAAACAAGTAAGCAGGGCCGGCCGAGTGGCATGTTGGGTAAGAGCTGGCATCCCAAGTCAGCTCTCAGCAGCAGGGCCCCAGTTCAGATCCCACATGAGGGCCAGTGATGCTGCACCCTCTACAGCTAAGATGAACAACAGCTCCACCTGAAGCTGGGCTGCCAGTGAGTCGCCGGCAACTGCGTAGGCTGCAGCCCCTGCTGCAGTGGGCTGCCATGTGCTACCTTCAGCAGCTGGCAGCCAGCGTGAACTGCCGTGAGTGGCTGTCCAATGGCTGGCGAGCGACTGCCTCACCCGGGAAGAGCACAATGATCACAATACCAACATGGGCCAGTGAAGCAACGTCCTCCACAGCTAGACTGAAGAACAAAAGGACAGTAACTTGTCTGTTCCCCTTCCCTGATTCCCCAATAAAATAAAAAATAAAAAACAATCAAGCAGAGGACATTTAAAAGAAGCTGACCTCTTTTATAGTAAGGCTAAATTCAGTCTTATTACAAACAGTATGATATACTGAGTCAATCCACATGATGACATTGATTTTATTTTACTTTTAAACCACTTTGTTGAGGTATGATTGACATAAAAAGCTGTATATATTTAATGCATACAACTTGGTGAGTTTGGAGATAAATATATACCCATGAAGCCATCACCAGAATTAATGCCATAAACATATTCATCATCTCCAAAAGTTTCCTCTTGCTTTATCCATCTGTTTATTTAATAGTAAGAACACTTAAGTAAGACATGAAAAGGCACTCAATACAATAATCATCAAGGAAATGCAAGTTAAAACCACAGTGAGATATCACCTCACACCTTTTAGGGTGCCTATTAAAATGGGGGGACAAGTGTTGACAAGGATGTGAAGAAAAGGGACCCCTTGTGCACTGTGGGTGGAAATGTAAACTGGTACAGCCACTGGGGAGAACAGTATGTAGGTTCCTCAAAAAAATTAAAAATAGAACTGCCGTATGATCCAGCAATTCCTCTTCTGAGTATATATCCAAAGGAACTGAAATCAGAATCTCAGAGATACCTGCTCTCCCATGTTCATTGCAGCATTACTCACAATAGCCAAGATACAGAAGCAACCTAATTGTCCATCAATAGATGAATGATGAAGAAAATGTGGTGAATACGCACAACGGAGTATCATTCAGCCTTAAAATAAGGAGGAAATCCTGCCATTTGTGACAACTTGGATGAACCTGGAGGACATTAAGCTAAGTGAGATAAGCCAGACTCAGAATGACAAATACTGCCTGATCTGACTCACATCAGGAATTTAGAATAGTCAGACTAGTCAAAGCAGGGAGTAGAATGGTGATTGCAGGCACTGGGGGAGGGGCGAATGGGGAGGTCAAAGCGTACATGGCATCAGTTAGACAAGACGAATAAATAAGTCCTAGCTGCCTAATGACCAGCACATTGCCTGCACTTAATAACACTGCACTGCACACTTGAAAACTTGCTAAGAGGGTAGATATTGACTTTAGAGAAAGGTCAGAAGAATTAAACACAGGCTATCTCAATCTATCTGTTGCCTGTAGCAGTTTGGATCCACACTCTTAAAGGAAGCCTCCCTTTACAATTTTAGAGCTATTTTCTGATAAACGATTATGTTGTGACAATTAGTAAAATAAAAACATTCCATGATGACACAAACAACAAAATACCCACAGACTATTTTAACAAGATATATGCAGGACATTTTTGAAGGAAACTAGAAAAATGTTTCCTAAAAGAAAAGAGAGGTGGCTTGAAAATACGTTGATAAGAAGACTAGCTACTTTGAAGTTATGAATACAGGTCTTTAAAGTGAAATGAAAATCACAATAGTATATTTCTATAGCATTGCGAAATAAACTCAAATTTATTTTGGAAAAATAAACAAAGGTAGATAATTTAGAAGATATTGTAAGGTTAATGAAGGAAACTTTCCCTACTAAATATTAATAGTGAATATAAAACTACAATAAACAAAGCAGAGTAGAACTAGTAAAATATTGAGGGAATTATTTAAGAATGGTTAATTTCTGGGTAACTTGGATTGACTCTTAATTTTTTTGTGATTTCTTCTTTTCCCACGATTGCATTGACCAGAACTTTTAAAACACAAAATTAGGTGCTATTGTCTGAGTGCATTTATGAGGATAATATTCAAAATAAGCACTTATCTAAATCATCAATTTATCTATAGACAATAGTAAAAGAACCTCAAGAATATCAAATTACTCAAGTATTTTTGGACAGGAAGTTAATTTCAGATTATTTGTATTCAGCATATCCGCATTGTAAAATTCTTGCTCATCAGAAAGCTAGAAATAATCCTGGTGAAAAAAGGGCAGAGATGAGGGAATTCCATTAAATGTTGTGTCAAATTATCTTTCTCATATTGGGAAGATGAGGAAGTTTTTTTAAGAAAACAACTACAATATAATGAGCAATAAGAGAGATGTCTTTGTTTTTATTAGAAATCTAATTTCCAGGACTATATTTTCAATATGCGAAGAAAGTATGTGAAAGCATTAAGAAAACTGAAGCTGTTTTATGTTAAAATATGCAGACGGACAGTCATTTTACCTTTTATGCTCATTTGAGCCTTGAAACACACACACACACAAACACACACACACACACACACACACACAGAGCACACTATTAAGATTTTATCCACGTTTGTGAAGATAAATGGCAATTCATACCACAAATGTTTCTGACATATTACAAAATATTTTTGACCACTATCTACTCTGGACCAACAAAAAATGGGATGCAGCTTTCAGTAATCGTCGGGAGTAACTGCTCTTGGGAAGGAGAGAAACAAGCAGAAATGCCATTGTTGGCTCAGAGAGCAAGTTTTGTTTTCTGAATTCTTATCAAATTACTGATGCTCTATTTTTCACTCATAAGTGCCCTGGAAGTTTCAAGTAGATGCAGCCTCATGGCCACACAGAGAAATGGTGGAAAACCTTTCTTAATTAGCAAAACCTTTTTCAGCCTAGAGACACAGTTTTCCACTCAAATGGGTGGGAATTCATTTGCCAGTACCTCCCACAAACCTTCCTAATGAAAGGAGCCTCATTAGATAGAGGTAGAATGAAAATCATCCAAAACTGAAAGCTAAATTTTCATCAGTTAAGAGGAAATGAGACCACGACCCACATAACAGCTCCCAAGGATTTGCTTTCTTTCTTCTTTTCTTTTTTTTATTGTGGTAAGAACACTTAACATGAGATCTACCCTCTTATCAAATGTTTACGTGTACAATACAGTGTCCTGAACTAGACGCACAGTATTGTACAGTAGATCCCTTGAACTTACTCATCTCATGCAACTAAAACTTTTTATATAAACTGAGACAGGGGCTTGAACTGCATCTCCCCATTTCCCCCTCCCCCAGCCCCTGGTGACCCCCACTCTATTCTCTGCTTCTATGACTTGGACTATTTTAGATTCCCCAGGTAAGGGGAATCATGCAGTATTTGTCTTTCTACGACTGGTTTATATGACTTAGCATAGGCTCCTCCTCCGGCCTCTGCTTCTCTACAGCCTACAGGCAAAACCCACCGGCAGTCCATCCAGCAAAGGACCAGTGTGGTTTCCAGGGGCACAGCACAGGAGGTGAGTTTGGAGCTGAGAGTTAATAACTTAATAACTGGCACAGGGTCCAACAACCTAGGGGGTCCATCATTACTAGGACAGAGATCAGGCACCCCAGGAAGATAAATGCCAACAGGGCACCAAGGACCCACTGAGTGTTGATCTCCACAAAAGTAACCTCATGCTTGATGTTTTAGGAAATGCCCAGAAAGATGATTTCAAATGTAGAACTTTCTAGCATTTGTAAGCCTTGAAAACAAGATCATTTGACATATCAGTTTCGTGATAGGGACCCAAAGCTTTCAAGCCCTCAACTGATTAGGCCCTGATGGCAACCTAAACATGTAGACCTCCACCTTTTAGTGTAAACTAAGAGTGATTTGCCTCTGGGTTCATAAAATTAAGTAGGGAGTCACATCTTTTTAATTAACATATATAATAAAAACATATTAAATCATATGTATTAGTAATACATAATAGTAATTAAATAATACATATTAAGTATATCTTTTAACCTACTGTTACCTCAGGCAGAACACTGGGAAAACATCAGCTCTTTGAATGTACTGTTTTTCTACTCAAGACAGTTTTCGAAGGGCAACTATTGGGTTGTCAGAAAAGTCATGATGCATTTTGTCTGTTTTTCAAAGGTCATTTATATATAAAGAACAAAGATCAATCAATGATATATTGCCTGTTTTGTTCGACAACCTTTTGCCGTCTTTCAGTGAGCTTCATACTTCCTCGTTCATAGAAGGACCTGTCTTTATTTGCGAAAAACTGAACAAGGTGCTGATTTATAACCTCATCTATACCACGCAAGGAGTTTTGAAGAGAGTGAAACAAGTGGAAGTCTGATGGCGCAAGGTCAGGCGAGTATGGTGGGTGTGGCAACACATCCCATCCAGGCTCCAATCATTTTTGACGGGTGATCAAACTTGTGTGTGGTCTCGCGCTGTCGTGATGAAACATAACTCATTTATGATTAACGAGCTCTGGACATTTCTGGATGATGGATTCATTCAAACTGTCCAATTGCCGACAGTACACATTTGATTGATTGTTTGGTTCCTTGGTAGGAGCTCAAAAAACATGACACCTTTAAAACCCCACCACACTGAGGGCATAACCTTCCTCATCAGAATGTCTGCTTTCGATGTCGTTTGAGGTGAATCATCACATTGGGACCAAGACCGTTTGCGCACCACATTGTTGTAAACAATCCACTTCTCATCACCAGTTATCGGTCACTTCAAAAAATGATCATTTTCCTCACATTTAATGAACATATTGCAGATGTTTATACATGCCATCAAATGAACTTGTTTGAGTTCATGTGGAACCCAAATATCAAGCTCGCTTATGTATCCCAGCTTCTTCAGGTGGTCGTGAACGTTTGAATGATGGATGTTCATTGTTTCTGCAATCTCTCGTGTCATATAATGTGGGTTTGGCTCAATCAATGCCTTTATTTTGTCATCATCAACCTTGGTGGGCCTCCCTGACCAATGAGGGTCATTGAGATCAAAATCACCAGCATGGAATTTTGTGAACCATTGTTGGCACTGATGTTCTTGTAAGGCATTGTCACCGTAAACTTTATGCAACTTTTCACAAGCTTGATGCACATTCTTTCTTTTAAGGAAGTAAAACAGTAAAATATGGCAAAAATGCAGTTTAGTCTTCCATCTTCAACTTGTTGTAAAATCTTTTTTTTTTAAGAATGAAGCTAGAACTGTCAGCTGTCAAATAACATAGCAATAACATAGATGCAAAAGACTCTAGTACTTCCAAAAATGAACTAGTGCCATCTGTCGCAAACATGCCTCATGACTTTTCCGACAACCCACTATATGTGAGCCTACGTGGAAAGGTGCTAGGGTTTCTTTTGTTTTGTTTTTACCTCAATAGACCCATTTATCAATTTTCTGAATGGCACTTTGCATGTGGGTTAGCCTTTTTGGTTTGTATCAGTAGGGATGCTTTAAAAACAAGGGGAACTATAGTCAACCCTGTAGTGATAAATCTGCATGGTGACAGATGGTCACTAGAATTAGTGGGATGAGCACACAGTAAGATATAAAAATATCAGATCACTATATTGCACCCCTGACACTACAACAGCTAGTAGACTATTGAATACAACTCTACTTAAACAAAACATAAGGACAAAACTTCAACCTATTTGAGTAATTAGGAACTCTTCTTCCTGGTGGCTCTCCATGGTGAAGAGCAATGGAGTGGGATACTCAGGACACTTTTCTTGTTTCCCACACCCCGGTCATCAGGCCACCATCTGCCAGTCATGCTGATGGGCCAGGCACCATGTGGGGACACACTGTCAATGACCAAGAGCCTGGCTGGTCCTTGGAATGACTCCCAATTGAAGGAACCGGATCAAGGCCTGTCTCCTGGGCCTCCAGATCCATTAGATCAATGAAGGTGGGAATATTGTCGGACCGTCTGAAACTATAACTTTTCTCCGCAGCAACCTCTCTTCTTATGCAAATGTCTCCACAAGGTGATGAGGTACCACCTCCCTGGCAAATGAATGCAAGGGCCTGATCTTCGCTGAGGTTTCAGTGATTGAGAGCACATTATTGAGAGGGTTTTGTACACTTTCATGTCAGCCATAATAGGTGTCAAAAAATGGTTTTCCACAGTGGTCAGTTATTTTTGTCTCTAAACACTATGATTTTGTTACAAAGCACTTACGGGAATATGAACTTTGTCCTAATCTGCTACGCGCTCAAGTGCTGATAACAGCTGCTTGTTCCCTGTAATGTTGCGACCGCTTATTCAACACTATGGGGACTTTTAAATTATTTGTCTCCCACTGTTTCAAAGTACTTGCAGTTTTCAGTCTGCTTTTTCTTTAGCTCAAATGTCTATTTTAAAATTATAAGATTTCTTAGAATTTCCTAGAGATTCACTCATGTTGCGTATATATGTATGTGTATTCTGTAGCAAAAAATAACACCTTTGGATAGTTATCCTAAATGTCACCGACAACCAGCATCATTAAGCACAGACTCCAAAGGGGACACCGGTCAGGTTCCGGGGACCCGAGGTGAAGGGCTCAGTCGCCAGCCCTGAAGACCCAACCACCCAGCTGATAACTTGAGAAAAAGTGGAGTAGTGTTAAAAACAGAGCATAACCCTGGGTACAGTATCTACCACATTAGCAAATGACTTCTCGGAAAGACGGTTAATCATCAAATCTGCTCCCTGCCTTTGAGAAACGCAAAACAGCACCCAGACGGTTTCTGGGGTGTCACATTCTTAAGTTCACACAAGGTGCATTTTTTGAAAATATGTCACCTTGTTACTGAAATATCATTTGATTATAAACTCCTTGAAGGTAGAAATACAATGTGTATGGTGGTGGGGGGGGGAAGAAAGAGAGAGGGAGAGGAAGAGAGAGAGAGAGAGAGAGAGAGCGCAAGAGAGCAAGCGGTGGTGAAGGGGGTTCCATGCATAATGACAACTCATCCCCCGAGTCCCCTGCACTTTGCCCCTAGAACTCTCCATCAGAAGATCCTGTGTTGCTCCCACCTAGAGGGAATTCTTCACCTAGGTCTGTGGGTTCTGTGAATCTTTGTTTCTGTGTACTGGGGGCTTGTGGAGGGGAGTAGCCCTCCAAGGATGAGTGAGGGAGAAGAAAGACAGGTAAATATATTGAGATGAGCCAAATCACTGCCTCACAACATGACCTACCGTTCTTCCTGTCGGTCTTCATGTGTGTTATCTCTATGACGTGTGAACTTCCTGAAGACAAGGATATTTTAGAGTTTCTTGTGGCACCATCGAGGCATCAATGAATATGCTATGTACACATTGCATTGAATTCATTAAGCCAGGTTTTAATCTAAAAATTGGCCTTCTCCAAAGCTTCAGATACTGCTGCTCTAAAAGCTCTTTCTTCGCTAAAATCTTCCACGAAATGAATTCACTTTGCTCACTCGAAACTTGCAGCCAAATCAGCTTCCTTATTCAAAGCGGTGACCGCCAGACACCCTGGGAGAGCAATTTTGTAAATGAATTGGCAATAGACTTCTATTTCCCCGTAACATATCCATCATAAAACTGGATGAACCAATTCGGGAAATCATAGCTCAGTCCAATAAGGCAAGTCTCCCAACTTCTGGGAGTGAAGCCTCCTTATTAATGTACAGAGGAAGAACCTGCTCCCCTGAGGACACCCAGGCAGCCAGGGCCGGGGGCACAGCACTCCTGGATCTGCCGGCACCAGTCAAGCAACGTCCCTCAGTCGTGCTCTGTCCAGCAACTCATCTGCTGAAAGCCAGACAGAGCCAGCTTCCTCTTGGCCCCCTCAACAGGGTGGCTAAGTAGAGTGTCAGATGGGGAATAGACTTATTAGGGCTATCGCCTTATGAGGTGTTAAATGTGTATTCACTATGTTGTTTTGTACATCTAAAACTAATAAAAAATAAATAAAAATGAAAACTCTGCTATACAAATAGGTAACTGATCTCAAACATACGGCACAAAAAATATACTGCAACATACAAACAAAATGATCTCATGCTTATGTATTAATAATAATAATAGCAAACTTACATAGCATTTACTTATGCAGTAAGAACTATTGGAAGTACTTTGCATGCATGGCTGTGTTCATTTTCCATAACAACCTTACACAGGAAGCACTATCGGTATCTTCATTTCACAAAGGAGGAAACTCAGTTACAGGAAGGGTTTCCTACCCAAGGTCACAGAGTTAGTGGCAGAGCTGGAGTTCCATGCTCTCAGCTGCTCCATGCCTCTCATGGGAGGCATGCCATCTCAGATCCCTGAAAATAACTGTGTCCTATTCCTGCCACAATCCTAAGAACAATATGTGTGTGAAGAATTGGGGGGAATAATTGCATAAGTTATATAAATGTCTAACCACTGTGCTGTACACCTAAAACTTATACAAAATAATACTGAATGTCAACTGTAACTGAAAATAAATAAATTAAAATTAAAATTAAAAAATCAATGCGCATTGAGTGCACTGCTTACAGGAAACAACCTCTACTCCCAGCCCAAGAGCTGAATCAAGTAGCCATTGTCCCTGCTTCTCATGGGAACAGAAAGACAGTTTACAGGCTAGAGCTGTCTTCTCAGCCACTGTGGGCAACCATGCCATGAGAAACAGCTGTCAGGTGTAACACGGGAATTGAACTTGGGAAATTCAAATTTCTGGGCTTTTTGGTCCAGATTGTGTATCTAATGGCCATTCTCAGTCACTGTTGAGGCAGATAATTGGGGAGTTTTCCTACTGATATACTATGAAAGAATTTAAATTAAAATGCAAAGGCAATCACATTTTGCAAAATAGTTACCGCATTCGTCTTCCACATGCATTACTTTCCTTAGCTGCCAAGGTGACCCTATGCACGAACCATCTCTCTTCTGACAGAGGAAAATGCTAGCATCCAGAACTATCCACTTAGTGACTGGAGGGGCCTAAGAAAATGCAGAGCTGATGGGGGGGGGCAGTTCCTCTGCACATGGTCTCCAGGATTCAACTGGCTGTGTCCAGGGTGTCCAGTCAGGAGGCCCTGGGGCTTTGGAGTGTAGACTAAAAGCAGCATGATGCAGATGGCACCCTTGCTCTGTTCTCTGAATTTTCTACTCAGTTATTTGGGTTAAATTACAGTAATGGTTCCCCCACAATGCAGCCTTAAAACAAAGAAGAGTGATCTTTGACATGGGTCATCTCTTTCTGAACTGCAGCAAGAGTCATGGAATTGATTTATGGCCCTGAGGCAATGTGGGTCACCAAGATGACAAAACATCTAATGTTCAATGCAAAATATTGCTGGGATCTACTGCCGGGACCTGGCCTGGACTGAAGCCTGATACTTAAAAACAAGACAGAGGCTCAGCAAGAGCCTCTGGAACCTCGCCTGACCACTCTACTGATGTAGAAAAGCTCATTCCGCTAGGTAGGACTAGGGGTGGGAGGGGTGGGGGTGGAGATGCCGAGGAAAGGTTCTATCCAGTCACGTAAGCACAATTCCCACTGTGAATGGCAGTGGCAGACCACAGTCCAGGGAAGCTATCAGCAGAGAGGGTTCTTCTCATATGGAGAGTGGCTGACAAAACACAGTGCAATGGAGTCAATGGGAATTACACAGAGACCTGCAGACCATCAGCTCAGAGCTGCAGTGAGCGACTGGGAACCGGGCAGGACTATGGTCTCTGAAGGGTACACTGGTAATAGATGCGGCTCCATCTAGGAAGGACACTGCGTGCTGGGTGAGGTAGTGGAAACAGCACAGGCTCAGGCTCGGCAACTATGGCTGGTGTCAAACCATGAGGAGGAGGAAGGCTTAGCACCTGGTCCTGAATTAGGTTCCCAACCTAGACACAAATGTCTTTCTGCAGAGACAGACTGTCCCCAAAAACGTGTAGTTCCCCTCCCCGTAACAGACAGTTGTCACTGAGAAATAGCTTCTTGGCAATTTCTTCTTGGCAAACATGTCTCCCAGTCCCTTTGGCATCTAGAAGAAGTCACATGAGCAGCCTTCCCACTGGAAAGTGAAGGAAGCTGTGTGTGCCCCTCGCCACCCACGGTAAGAAGCAGCAGGATCTCCTTCACTCTCCCTTCCCCACTCATCAGCTCAGAGAAGAGAACTGCAGACAGACGGACCTGGGCATCCTGAACAACCACAGAGCGGGGAGCTGCCCTCAGATTAGAAGCAGTGCATCGGGCCACTGGGGAGCAAGGAATAAACGTTCACTGTGTTAAGTGCTTAAAAGTCAAGGTTTGTTGTTATAGCGGCTGGCTTGAATTAATACAGCCATGGTGAAACCAGAAATACCTGTGACTTGGCTGAGACACAGTCGCCGAACCATCAGCGGCCTTCTCCAATCCACCACAGTAGAACCTGAACCATGAGAACTCTGGGTGTTTCCATCCACATGCACCATGACTGCCCCCCCATTCGTGGAAACACATGCGAGGCAGCCATTTCCCACCCAGGAAGGCTGCTGAGAGCCAGGGATGAGGCGCACAGGGATGCCCCCTGAGAGCCGCCATTGGTTCTGCCCTCAGCACCCACTCCGCACCTTGAAACTCTATCCTGTGACTCCATATCTGAACCCCATTCTGCAAGACATCCTTAGGTCACATTTAAACCCCCCACACTCTGCCTGTGATTTCCTGTCCTTCTTTGTGGAATTATGCATGTCATTTGGCAGCCTGTCTCACCCAAACCCATCCTTCCCTCGCCCTGAGCCGGCAGTGCGGGGAGCTCTAGGCTTGAATCCTAGCCATTTACTCTCTGTGGGACCTTAGCCAAATTTCTAATGTAATTAAGCCCCAACCTCTTCATCTGAAAAACAGAAAGTTCTTATCCCTCGCAGGTGGACTGTGGAGGCTATGTATGTGTGCAGTGTCAGCACAAAGAGGTGCTTAGCCAATGCAGTGTCAGCAGGTCCTACGAGCAACGTCCATTTCCCAAGCTCTCTGCCAGACACTTTCTGTTCACCATCTTGCTCCTCCAAGTGAGGCTCTAAGGAAGTTATCTTTATCCTGGTTTTGCTATTTAGAAATGAACAGCTAGCAGGTGCTTCAGTCAAGGTCACACATCTGGCAAATGAAAGATCCTGAACTTGAGCCCCACAGCCACCTCCTGGCCCAGTGTCCCTTCCACTATGCTCTGGCTATCCTTGATGGGCTTCTCCTTTGGATTATGTTCCATGGTTTAGTCTGACAACCCATACTTACCCTCTATTTTGAAGAAAGCTAAGGGCTTATAGAAAGATCTTTGAACTTGGAGTTGAAAAATCTGATTCTACTACTTAACCTGGTGCATAAATTTGAACAAGACTTCTTCTGTGGCTTCACTTTTTTCCCTCAAGAAATGAGTAGGCCAGACGGGTTATGAAGAAGATGGCCTCACAGTTGGAAGTCTGGGTAGTTTGCCAGCTGCTCAGCCCAGTAATCCTGCCTTGTTTCCTCTTCTGGCTTGACCCGACCACAGCCACTCATGACTAAATTTGATACTATTCTTAGGGTTGTCCCTAAACCCTGACCAAAATCACAGGTCACCAGACCTGAGACCAGTCCATGCTGATGGTGAAGAATTGGTTCAGAGTCTTCTCTGTGTGCCCATGACCCCTGTCCTAGGACAACACATTTCACACCTATTGCTCTATAACAAACCACCCCAAAACGTCATAGTTTAAAGCAACCACTATAGTTTTCCCACAGCTACATAAGTCAGGAATTCAGGAAGTGTTCAGCCAGGTGACCCTCATTTGGATTTTCCCAGGCAAGCACAATAAGATGGTGACTAGACTGCAGTTATGTCATGGTTCCACTCAGCTGGATGTCAAGATGCTCACTTAGGTGACTGTCAACCAGGAACCCCATGTCCTCCCCCAGATGAGCCTTTTGGGGCTTCCTCAAAGCATAGTGGCTACATACCAAGAGGGGGTGTCCCGAGAGTGAGCACTCCAGGAGAAAGGAGATGGAAGCTGTGTGATCTCTGATGACCTAGCTTCACAAGTCCCACTACACCACTTGACTGCATTCTGTTGGTCCATCAAGTCATAAGACCAGCTCAGGTTCAAGGGGAGGGGACATCCATTCCACCTCTCAAGGGGAATAACAAGGAATGTGTGGCCATCTCCCCCTCCCACACTACCTGGTTGAAGAACATCAAATCGGCTACCTGAAGCTACCTTAAGGATAACCATTTTGCATAAATGACGATAGATTCAGGATCCTTCTAAACCTGGAAGACACCAGTTTTGTCCATGTAAATGAATTCCTGCCAAGTCCAGACAGTCTCTGCTGATGCCAGAGGGCATGGAGTGAGGCCCCTTGCCTGCAAGTTGGTTCCTTCTAAGACGGCATCCCTCTCCTCCACAAACCCCACTGGGTTCCATGAATACTTGCATCTCCAATACACAACAGCTTAATGGATCCCTACAGTGAGCCCACATGGAGCCCTCAAGGGGTGGCTTCTCAGAGGAACTTCAAAAGGCATTGTCCATCCTGCCACTTCATCCTCCAGGAATCCCATGTATTTGGTGAAAGGAGGTGAGAAATTGAGCACCTGAACAAAATATTAGAATTTATCACTAAACTTTTGATGCCTGTGCTTTAAATATTGGACTTCAGGTTAACCCACACTTGGTCCAGATATGACAAAGGGGCCATTGGAAAGACATCACTTATTGACAAAGATGGAGGCATGGGTGTTGTCTCTTCTTTGTGCCATCTCCGAGCGATGGGTGCACACAGTCAGGTATTGTCAAATATAGGAATATTTTCACTGGACAGGCTGGTCAGATTTAGTTTATTCTGCAGTGGAACTATAAACTTGGTCCCTGGAATCTGTTCAGTCCTGACTCCATTCCACCTAACAAAATTGAGATAGGGTTGTTGCAAGAATTAAGAGTTACCTGTGTTAAAGCACTGAGTGCCTAGCACGCATTGTTGACTACTCCCAGCCTGTTCTCTTGGCCATCAGCCTGGCCCTGCCCCCTGGCACCACTGCCCTGAGTCCAGCTGAGTTCTTTCTCTAGTCCTGGTATACAGTGCCCAGGTCCACTTGATCATGATCTCTCAGTCACTGACCTGGGACATGTCTGTCCCCACACGGTTGCTCCATCTCGCATGACCCTCATTCTGTAGAGTTACTACTGATCCCAGTGTCATGTCCACAGACTCAGTCACAGCCATGTGACACATGTGAGTCTGAGACTTATCACATATATAATATGAAAACAGACAATGACCAATATCACTCACTATTGAATGCTTTCTTTGTGTGTATGCTTTTTTCCTTTCTAAATATTTGCATGATGTTTTAATGTAAAGAGACATTCCTTCCAAGTTCATAATCAATACTGACATTATGCTTAGTCAGCAATATCATTATAGTTATTTTAGAAATCAATTCTACATTAATAGAAAGTATAGCCATCAGACACTTCTAGGGCTGGTCTGATTTACTATTGAATGTTCTAGTTTTGTTGTTCGTATCGACCTCTTAAACACAATCATGTACGAGTTTGCACTTTACAAGAAACATGGCTCTTTTAAAATATATTTATCATCTTAAGCTTCCCCTGAATTTCTCTATATAATTATGGCCTATTTGAGGATAGACCAGGTATACATTTGGTCATCTGGCTGTCACAGTGCATCCCAACCTTTTTGACTTCTAGAAAATTACATTTGTCCGTCCCATTAGCATAAATATTGGATCTGCTGAAGCAGGAGCTGATGGGCCTGGGGCTCCAAAAACTGGAAGTGCCAAGAGCATGTGAGAGTCGTTCTCAACCCAAAGGTTTTTGCAGATGCTGGTGGCCCGTCTATCAAGTGGAAGAAATACGTACACGGCCAGCCCTATTCGGAGTGCTGTGAAGGACACAGATGCATCATGAAAATGAGGACAATCCTTAGAGAGCTCACAGCATCACTGGGGACACTGGAACGATCACAACCAGATGAAATAAATAAATGGATGCAATGGATTAACACCGTCAGAGCAAAACACAACACGAATCACAGTAAGATCATGTGTTGAGCGGCAGGTTCAAGTAATGCTGTCATGACTCTGGGGTCAGAAGGAGGACTGGAAGGGGAGGCTGTGGAGAAGGAGGTGGGACTTGAACAAGACCTGAGGATGAGTAGAATTTGGATAAATAAAGGCAGAGAGAATTCGAGATGAGGATAACGGCATTCATGAAAACGTGGCAGAATGGCCATAAATTCTTTGTGGGTGGAAGAGAAAGCACATCTTGTTAGATATTCAATGCAGCTGTAGTTGTGAAATTCCCCTACAGACTGTAAAGCACTTATTAACATCAAGTATTAATGGGAGCATTTTTATGATAGTGGATATTATGGAAATTGTAGTTAAGCTGAGAAGGGTTCGCATTTCATCGTTTCCCCTATCTTGGGTGTAAAATTGTGCACAGGTTTAGACCAACACGGCCTCAGTATCCTTGGGCATATGAGATTCGTGAGAGGACTGGGGACACCATATGCAGCGTCTTTTCCATAGTGCCTGGAGATGCTCACTAATAGCGTCCAGCACAAGTGCCCCATCTGCGTCACGGTTGTGCATTTTGTCTTCTCCTCCACCAGGCAGGTGTCCAAAGTTTTCAAGGCAGGGCTGGAAGGAAGCAGTCATTTGAAACCCCTGGATTCTGTTTGCTCTCGTTTGTCCTAGCTGACTTTGTTATCCCTCTCTTTGAGTCAGCCTGAATTTACAGTGGCTCATCTACAGTCGGAACTAAGCCAGGTGGTGCATTTGCCATGCTTTGGCTCATCTGCAGCCCCCAGGCAGCAGCCCCAAACCACGCTTCCAAGCTTTTCGGGTGACTAGCATCACTGGGGTGCTTGCATGCTCAGCTTTCCAGGTCCTCCCCTGGAGACTCTGAACCAAGTTTCTCCAGATTATCTTTATAACCAAGGAGGTTTGAAAAAACTAACGTGAGGCCAGTGATATCCTCACTGCACCGAGGAAGCAAAAGGTCTGGATAAGTGGGAGCTAGCCTCATATAGCAAACCCCTACCATGCCTCCACAGGGCTTCAGGAGGAACGGAGGCGCTCTCTGCAAAAATGTACTAATTAGGAAGGCAGAAAACCACCTTGACTTGGGGGAGATTTGTAGAATATAAGGTGTCACAAAATGCACTCCTTTCCTGTGAAGTTTACTATAAGATACATACAATTTTTACTAGTCAATTATACCTTAAGAAAGTTGGGGAGAAACTTGAAAAATCTCAAATTAGAACTATAAAAAATGTTTTAATCAAAGTGTACTTTAAATATTTTAGGAGAAGCCCCATTTAAAATCTTCAATGCTGACTTTCAAATCTTTTTAAACTTATTTAATATTCTTTTGCTTTATGTGTTGAGTTTATTCAAGGCATGATTCATCTAAATGTTTAAGTATTTTTTTTATGATTTTCAAATAGTACAATGGAAATTCTTCCCCAGATTTAGTGCCAAGGAAACTGCTGTGCCTTCTGATGGATAAATGAAGCTTGCTTTTCTAGGATAATGAGACCAGTTTGACACTTGAGTTTGAAATAATCATAAAACAATTAACTCCTAAATAGAATCAACTTCTAAATATATCCCTATGCTAGCAGCATTAATTGTAAACTCATCAAAACTGGATGACATATCATGTGTATCATATAGGGCCAATAGTTGAAATACCTATGAAAGAAATTGTATAAACTCATTCATACACAAAGTGACTAATTACTCCTGAATCTTAACATATGCATATTTTTATAAACTTTCACTCTGCCTTGACATGTTCTAAACAGTTGTTTGATGACTATACTCACGCGAAAATACCATAGGCCAACTGAATTAAGAGAAGGGAGGAAATTTTATCTATTTCACAAATAATCACACAAGATTTACAAACAAATCCAGAATCCTGGAATTTTATAGACATTTCACCAGGACCTACCTTCTTATTTTATGGGAGGCAAAGCTGCAGGCCAAAAAGTTTATGGGGTATGTGTATGGTGTGACCAGGGATGGGAGCAGGGAGCCTGGGACAGGAACCCCCAGACAGGTGCAGGGTCCTGGGCGTCTGCTGCCTGAAGGTACGGGCCGCCACATACCAACTGACCTTTACGCTCCATCCTCAGAGCCTGGCACCCATCAGGGCCCCGCTGAGTATCTGTTAAATTATATTGATAAACCCTTGAAAAGTTTGAGGAAAAGATATCACAAACCATGAAATTCACTCTCTAGAAAAAAGTATTCCTGTAGATATTTCAGAAAGTAGAATCAACAGAGCAGCAGACGGGTTTTTGTTCTGGAAAAGACAAGGGAGGGGCAGGCAGCATCGTGTCAGCTCAGCTCTGCAGATGCTGGATAATTTTAGACCTCATCTATTCACTGAGAAAACACAATGTGGCCTCATTACAGTCAAGAAGGGTTATGTGAGGCTAGCAGCTGATGCAAACTTGGTAAACACATACGCATACAAGGACGTAGACATAAATGTGGCGATCTGTGCCAAAAATAAAAGCTGAAAACTCTTCTCCTGTGTGTCCATGCCTCAGAGGACAAGTGAGTGTTTCCTGGGCCCCCCACAGCTGCTGCCCAGCACAGCGGGCACAGACACACACAGGTTGGTCATTATACAGAAGCAGCACTATGGACTGTTCCATACAATTGCTCTTAGCCCAGCCTCATAACCAGAAGTATGGCTGATTTCATCAAATGACTGCATAGCACATATCCCCACATGGAACATTAAGTGGGAACCAGGGAGAAAACCTGGCTCCGCTTTCAGTCAAGTCTCTTTGGGGGTGTCCCTCAGGGTCCTCACATCCAATGCGGCTACCTTGGCCATGTTCACAGCATCCCTAAAGACCCTCTCCATGCCCCCAGTACACCGATTTCAGGACCCTCCAACACCCACATTGGCGCAAATCGTCTCTGTGTGGAACATAGCTTTGGAGGCCAAGGAAGCCCTGGTTTTCCCTTCGGGTTCATTTCTCTCGAGCTGCATGACCCAGGTTAGCTAATGCATCAGTGTCCTGCTGGGGTAATGATGTCACCTGCCTTATAGGACTATGTGGGGAGTAAAGGAGCAAATGCATGTACAGTGCTGGGCACACACTGAACGGCAGAGATGGTGGTCACTGCGTTGTTACACAAACTCATGTCCCTTGGGAAACAAGCAAAGTACCCCATTGGAGGTGACACAGAACAGGAGCCCGCAGCTGCCACACCCCTCGTGCCACTCCCTGCTCACTTTCTGTTTTCTGCCTTCAGCCACCATCCTACCTCCCAGAAGCCCATGTCTTCCCACCATTGTGTCCCCGACAGACAGTAGAAGCCAAAGTAAATACCTATCTAGTCAACGGTGTCCCTCTGTCCTTGTCCTATTTTTCGTCATTGCTGTCCAACTTCTCAAGAAAAGTGTTCAAAAGAGAGAGAGAGAGAAAACACCAGACCTATGCAAGTCCATAGAAAAGTGCCGACCTGGCCCACAGTCTCGCAGAGATAAGCCTGTGCCACCTTGTGTCGTCTAGGTCCCTTCAGTGACTGGGAGCCCAGCAGGAAGCACAGGAGGAAGTAAAACCACTTATTCCTGAAGAAACAGAAGGCCTTTAAGGATGAGCGTCCCGTCCCCATCCCGGTGGCCTGGGTGGACGGCTACCGGTCACTGTCGTGAAGCCATCCCCACGCGGCTGAGCGTCTCCTCTCCCTGCAGAGGGACTTCACTCAGCTGGGAGCATACAAGTTGCACACAGCGCTCTAAGTTCAACAGCTCTGCCCACTGGACAGGCAAAGAAACAGGAGCCCATTTGCTGACTTGCCTCACCAGGCATCCGGTAAGCAAGAGGTAAGACTCAAATCTGGTTCTTCCAGATGCAAACCCAGGGCTTCTCCCCACCCCCCAGCACCCCAGGCGGCTCCCACAGTGGCACTTACCCCCCACCCTATAGCCCATACTGCTGGTCAGGCCTCCTTTCATCCGTCTTGCTGTCCACCTACCTGCTGGCTACCCGGCCTATAATTGAGGCTGAGAGTGGGATGGGGGGTTAATGGGCATTCTCTGAAGTCAAATGTCAGATCTCAAAGGACTGATTAAGGGAGAATTTAAAAATTATGTGAGAGCAGTGGCAGATACAGTCTTTTCTCTCCTTCCCTCCTCCTGTTCTGTCACTTCTTTCTCCTCTTGTTTTCAGATCTAGTGGATTCTTCTTCCTGGACAGCATCTTACCAGCCAAACAACTCAGCATGTGGGATGGGGAATGCTGAGCTGTGGCTCGTTGCTTCCTTCTGGAGCCTAAGACCTAGGGACCCAGCATGTAGATAGACGGCCCCTTTCCTGAATTATCTCCTCACAAAAGGAGACATTACGGTATACAGTGCTGGGCACACATTCTGAACAACAGAGATGTGGTCACAGGCAAAGAAATAGGCACCAATCAGTTAGTTGACTTGTATAGAAGGAAGGAAGGAAGGAAGGAAGGAAGGGAGGGAGGGAAATGAGAAGAGAAGAGAAGAGAAGAGAAGAGAAGAGAAGAGAAGAGAAGAGAAGAGACATAGTAAAGTGAGGGGAAAAGAAAAAAAAAAGAAAGGAAAGAGAGGAGGGAAGAAGGAAAAAAGAAAACTTATTTGTGGCCCTAAACAAACCCTATTTGTTCAGCTTTCACCAAATTTGCAGTGCATGGTTAAGAATCTGAAAACAAAGAGGCAGCCATGCAGCGTGACCAGGACCCAAACGACAGCGACCTGTCAGGGGCCTGGCACACAAGGGCCATGCCTTCCCGTGTGCTTCCGGCTCGGTGTTCAGCAGGGCCTGCTGCGTGACGGAGGCGCTGTCCATATGTCTGCGAAATGAATACGCACCCTACGCAACTGTTGTCTTACACTAATTCCTTTAAGGAGGAGGGAGAAAAATCTCGAAGTCCTTTAAAAATTTCTTGTAGCTAGTTCATCTTCATCTACTTTATCTACAGAAGCCAACAGGCACAGTTGGAACAAATAGGTTAATAAAACCAAGCCAGATGGCCAGCCATTAATTGTATTGCTTTCTCTGCAGCCGTTAGAGATTTATCTTTTACAGTCTTACCCTAATCAGGGTGTAAACTCCCCTGAAGCCATTTGGTGTCTTGGCAAGTAAGCCAAACCCATGAATTTCTAAGAACACTGCGCCCCCATTAGTCCTTGTAAGCTCCTTCTCATCCTGTTAGTGCTTGTGAAAAAAGCAGAGGCCTTGAAAACACCATTCTAAAACCGGGGATTTAGGATCACGCTTTGATGCTGTATTCTTTTGCTAATTTTTATTTATCTCACTTGAAATGTGTGACTGTTAGCATAGAGCTCCAGTTACATTTGGACGCTTTGTGAAGAGAAGAGTAAAGGAGCTTCCAGCTCAGGAGGCCTGGGAAGGTCATACGCCAAGTCTTCCCTCCCTCCACCATCCCCAAACACACGGGAGTGATGGAGAACAGGCAACTGGGCAGGTTAGGACCACATAACTGAGCACAGAAGCAGGACATACATGTCTGCCAACAGAAAAGGAAAAGAAACACAAAGGGGAAACTGAGGCTGGCCTGCACCAGCTGTTCGCCAGCCCGGAGGACAGACAGGGCGCCTGGAGGGCAACTCTGTAAGGAAGGTAGGACCAAAGACCAGCCCCCGTCTGAATGGGCTTGGATAGACTCCCCTTCCCGCGAAGGAAGGGTGAGGCTAGGAAGCAATGCGCCAGGGCTCCTGTGAGCTGCCTGTCCAGGAGGCAAGAGAAAGCCGGCCCTGGCTTACAAGTAGACCTGAGTGTGAGCAACGCAAGGCTGTTTGCTGACTATGTCAGGATGCGAAACGTCAGGGCAACACGCGGTTCTGGGCTGCGGACTCTGGAAAATGAGGCTGGGGACTCCACAAATGACTAGACAGCTGGGCCACCAGAGAAGAGAGGTGATGTGAGGGAAAAGGGGAAGGGGACTATGGGGGTGAGCCTACAAATCAGAAGTGAGAAACACCAATGTTAAGAATGACACACAGCCAAAGCAGCCACCAGGAAATGAAGCGACCCCACATGAAATAAAAATAATTTACAAACGTGAAAGGTGGGTTTAAGAGAAGAATATTTTGGTGCTCAGCAATTAAAGTAAGAAATACAATCCATGGAAAAAATTAGACATTCTGAAACAAAAACAGAGTTAATAGCCATGAAAAATAGTCAATCAAAAACCCTGGAAATTGAAAAAGTTGTTTGTGAATTACAAACACACAATAAAAAGAATAAACATATAGATAACAAATTTTTTTAAATTAAAGACTTAGGGAGGTGTTAGCTATAATAACACTATGGTGGTAATCGTCTACAATATAAGTTGTACACTTTCAATTTACGTAAGGTTATATGTTGATTATCGCTCAATAAAGCTGGGGGGGGGTTAAAGAATTAGAAAAGATTTCTGAAATGTATTAATGACATACAACACAGAGATAAAAAGTTTAAAACATGGAAAAGACATAGAGAATCTCTACACACACCATTGTATAAATGTAAAACATAAGATTTAAAGAAATCTTGAAAGCCACTAGATTGAAAATACTGATTACCTGCAAAGAAACCAGCAATTAGTTTGAAAGCTAACATTTCATCAATGACAATGGATGACAAAGGATGCCAGGAGGCAGTAACATCTCCTAAGCACTCAGGGGAACTGGTATCAGATAAGAAGCTATCTTCTAAAGGAAAAGGAAAGGAAAGGTTCTGAAATGTAAACGTGGGAGAGTTTACCACCACCCGTGACCGTGTCTATATAACGTCCTAGAACTATTACAGTGTGCATTTAAGAGCAAGGAAGTCACCCTCGGTGAATACATGCCCTCTCTGTGGCAGAGCAGTTTCGCCAGCCTGAGAAGGCCCTCAGGCATAAAGGAGGGTGACACCACACTTGAGGTGAGGATATCAGCCTGCAGGGACACATCTGAGCTCAGGAGAACTCAGGCGGGCGGAGGGGATGTGGAGAGTGGCGGCAATAGCATCTGCTGCATGTTGACAGAATTGAAATTGCCTACTGGGAGAGAGGTTACCAGATTGGCTTCAAAAAATAGTCACACGTCACTTAAAAGTCACCCAACAAATGAAGCAGAAAGTTTCAAAACATGTGGCATGAAAAAAATATATTCTGAACAGAAGTCCTCACACTTGGGCATAAGAAGATGCACAGAGGAGCTTGCTAGAGCGATGGCTGTAATGACAGCAAACCAAATACCATTGTTTTCAGCAAAAGAAGAGCTAAATAAACTGCAGGATAGTCATATAAAGAATACTGCACTGCATCTAGGCCCCAAGTATCCAAATGAAAGGGGAAAATCCAGTGGTAACATTGTACCATCCTAATCTAGTCAACAGGACAGAAGTAGTAATCCTCTGTAAGTATACAAATAATGTATAGTTCAGTATATTGCACTAATTTCAATTTGTCTTCTAATATAATGCAACATTTTTGAACTCTTAATATTGCTATATATTTATGTATATTTATGACTGGCCATATTCATGATGAGGTTTTCCTTGAATTGATTTGCCATGAAAAGTTTCCCAATAAGGAATAGAGAATTTTAAACAAAGATAGTCCCTTTATAAAAAGTCATATGCACAAAGATGTTTACTGGTTTTGCTAATAATTAAAAGTTAAATATTCTGCATGAGTCAATGGTTGCATGTTTTCAAAGGATTCAGGCGTTAAAAATAAAAATTTTAAGAAAAAGTTTCTGAAATAATATACATAAAATGATTCTA
>NW_017732376.1:352881-355775 GCF_001890085.2 Hipposideros armiger | reverse complement strand
TGAGCGGAAGCCCCGTGAAGGCTGGCTGTTGAACAGGCAGAGGGCCCCGTACCGTTAACCTTCCCGTTCTATCAGCCTCCTCCTCTCAGGCATCAGAGCACGCCCCACAAGTTCATTCAGACACACTGAAGGTCCAAGCATTGCGGCACAAAACGGAATGAGCTGTAAGGTCTAGTAAAATGACCACAGATAAAAAGGAAGGAAAAAGACCTCACATGTTCTATTGAACTTCTTAATAAGGCTCAAATCTCTAAGTCTTTGCACAGAAACTGGCAAGTCTGTACACGATAGATGGCTTTTGCCACCAAAAGTCTATTAATGTTAATGAAAAGCTAAAGCATTTCTTTGCAAAGTAAGTTTGAAAAGGAGCTTCTCACTAAAATATTCGGAAAACAATATGGTTACATAAAACTAGAGAATATTAAAGAATTTTAAAACCTGCATTAAAATGAAAATGGGAAAGTCGCTTTATAACCCACACAGGTACTGAATTTTATAGCAAAGTGCAATAATGAAACAGAACAGAAATCTTCACAGTGAATATTCATTATTAACTGGGAACCTGTGAAACGTTAATGATACGGTCTAGCTCACTCCTGTCCTTTCTGTCCTTATTTCCGTTTAGATGAACATCAAGAAACTATAGAAGACAAAGGGGATCACTGCTTAAATTACTTAGAAAATCTCAAATATTGGATAATGCGAACATGATGTGGGTGTCAGAGCAGGGCTGAAGGTCGTGGAGGGTCAACCAGGATGGAAAATGCATACCAAGGGAATATTTACATTAGGGCCAAGTTCAATGGCACTTGATTTTTTCATAGAGAAATCGACAGACATTCTTGGTTAATCATTGTGTGAACCTTGAAATAAGTGACTTGATTCATAGTTTCCAAAAATGAAAGCAACTCGAACACCTTGTAAGAGGTGAATGGGTAAACCAGTTATGGTCCATCCCTACAATGGAATACTACTCAGCAACGAAAATAAGCAAACTCACCCATGCGTCTCAATGGGAATGTAGCACGTTTCATTAAACCCTTTCATTGTTCTTCCATCCCCACCAAAACAGAATAATATCTCTCAGTGAATAAGAGTAAAAATTATCATAAAGAAGGATCACAGCTCATAGTAATCACGTGCTTACTGTATGCTGAGCACTGTTCCAAATGCGTTCCATGTACTCACTCACTTAATCTTCACAGCATCTCTGTGAAGGAGGTCCTGTGACTAGCCACATTTTTAAATGAGAAAATCCAGAAACAGGAAAGTCACTGACTGACTTTCTCAAGGTCACAGAGCCAATAATTGGCACAGCCAGGAATCAAGCCCATCTATGTCAGCACCATCTGAACGCCCCAGAATCTGAAACTACCTGCTTCTTGTGAGAGCCTGGCTTTTCCTGAACTTCCCCGAAAGTTCTCCTTGGCTGCACCAGAATTCCTTCTGCAGAAACCCTGCTCTGAAATGCTAAATCAAGACTTAACAGCAGAACAATTTCCTCCAGGTTGAACAGGAAAACGTATGCTGACCTGGCATGAGTTTCTTCCGGGTTTGCATAAATTAAGGTTTATTTATAACACACTGTTATTATTTTTAAGTTGTTCACTTTAGACATGCTAGCTTCCCTGTAAAGCGTGCCTCACATATTCCATATGAATATTTCATTGTGTTGACAATCACCTAATAAATAAACATTTTAACTGGAGTGGAGGTGGGGATTGACCTCTACATTTGATCATTGCCATTTTCTAACAGAATCGTCAGTAGAACTGAGAAAAAGAAATGGCACATGTCCCAGGCCAGCACGTGCTGGACACTGTCCCATAGCAGTGAGGCCAGGAGTGGGGACCTGTGCCCACTGGCTCCTGTTCCAGCCCTTTGAGGCCACGAGCAGGGAACAGGGGGCCACCTGCAGACAAGCTCCTATGAGGAGCCTTCCTGCTGTTTATGTATCTATCCCCTGGCGCAAAAGGTAGGTGTAAGGGAAATTGTTTAAGAACTTGCAATACAATTGGAAGATTGTTTTCAAGGTACTGGGTCTTTTGTTCTGGCTGAACTGTGCTGTTTTACATTAAATGTTAGCAGTACAGAAGCAATGGGTGACCGAAGAACTCTGAAAACTTTTGCAAGCTAGGAAACCAAGAAAGGAGCTGATTTTATGCATCTTTAAGATTGCATTCCCAGATTCATAGAACAAAAGCACTAGAAGAGGCATGTGCATGGCATACAACTCCCTGTCTTGCAGATGAAAAGGCTGAGACCAGAGGGTCACTTACTTCAAAAAGTCACAAAGTTATTTCCTGAACCATTCCAGGTTGACCACAACTCACACACCCAAACAATACTATCTACAGGTAAATGTGCACATAAACACATCAAAAATGAATGAGGAGGAATGTAATACATAAACGAGAGCTAGTACAACTACAACAAAGAACCGAATTCTGGAATCTTGGACAAGTTCAAAGTTCAAAGACTGAATTCTACGAGTTGCGCCAACGTGCTAGGATCCAGGGAAGTGGTGTGGGAGAAAAACAGGGGGTGGAGCATGCGGTCAGCTGCATGCCCTTGGGTAAACCCCTCGACATCCCTGAGAATCAGCGCCTCTCTCAACTGAGCCTAATGGTAGCCTTGGCCGACCTGGCTGCAGAGTTACTGCAAAGATCAAAAGACACTATGTATGGGACTTTTCTTTTTAAAGCGAGAAGCACTGTTCAAATGTTAGCTCTTAGCATCGGGATTTTAGCTGTCAACACGCAGGCTGGGCGAATCCGAGAAATGGCATTCCTACTGGTTATATTGTTAGGGTTAAAGCTAAGTGTGGCAATAAAGCAGAACAATGGTTATTGTTTGGGGCAAGAAGTTCTTTTTCCTTCTTCTTCATTTTTTTT
>NW_017732376.1:348467-351336 GCF_001890085.2 Hipposideros armiger | reverse complement strand
CAAATCTCAACTGAGTAAATTTTAAAGATCTTATTGGCTTTGTTCAATGATTCATGAATCCAGCAGCATCCAATGTAGCAGATAAAATAGCTCTGAGGAGCTTTACAAAATGGAAAACTTACAGTCAGAAAGAAGCAGGAACACGGACATTATTCTAGACAGCAAAGTCATTACAAGGTCACTTTTCTTTAGAAGATGGCAGGGGCCTATTGGGCAGATACCGACCTAGTGCTGATTAGCAGACTCTCAACTGACTAGTTTAAGATTTAGTTTCTGGGACAGCTGAAACTATAATTACTCTCAATTTGGAGATGTTAGGCTTAGCATAAGTGACTCCATTTTCAGCCTATTGCCTTGTTTTTAACACTACTAAGTTTCTAAATATGTATTATCAACAGTTTTGTTTCTCTCTTCAAACCTTTAAAAATGAGAGGAAAAAGTAGAAGGGATCAAAGTACTGAAATATCAAACTTTGACAGGAAACGTGCTGAGTTGGGGCTTGGGGGTGGAGAAGCATCTGCCCTGCAGACTCTCTGGGTGGGCTTAAGCTTGGGCATGCGTCACTTACTTCTTACTCCCCTGTTGTTATAATTATTTGCAGCATACACATTATAGTAGTGACGTTTGAAATAACTGCTTTATAATTTTCTATAGCTAGGAAAAATTCTGTATCATAAAATAAAATATCATAAAATAAAATGTCTCCCATATATTACTACTTAGACTTCATTACCTGTTTCATATTTGTTTAATATTCTATCCAATCAACATACTGTACTTCATTTTCCACTCCCCCATTTTTGTTTGTATTTTGTTTCTACAATTTTAATAGCATTTCACAGACTACTTTCTACTATTATTTTTTTCTCTTGTCTTGAATAAATCCCTAAGGACCTACAGGCAGGTTTTGATTAAACCATCTGGTTTCCTCCCCTAAAAACTTCACAAATTTACTGCTAATGTCAATAGATGGGGAATAGATTCACTAGCATTTCATCAGAATTAGTAATTACTCATGTATAATCTTTGACAAATTAATGGGGCAAAATGGCCTGGTAATCACTTCTCAGATCTGGAAATAATGACTTCAGCCTGAGTCAGAAACACAATGTTTTCCACCTGATCTTCTGTAAAAGTTGACTCAATAGGTCACATGACTTCACCTGTTCTAAAAATACGGCTCCAGATCAGACGCCTGATTGTCCTTTTGACCTAAGTTAGAATTTGAAGTAGAGGCTTCTTTTTTTAATTTTAAAATTCTCTATAACCTAGCCTCCCTAAATGCCAGCACTGAATGAGTTTCCAGCGTCTTTCACCTCCAAGGTGCTCATTTCTCTTGTCATGTTAAAATCAAACTCCTTTTAAGAATTTGTGTGAACGCTGAGTATTGTGCCCTTTACAATTCCAGAAGACAAGATGATTTAAAAACAAAATGCATTCAACTGGGAGATGATCATGAAGCTGCCATCTATAAAGAAGAAGTGACCTACCTGAGCCTAGATACTCACGCCACAGCCACAAAGCAAATGAGCTACTGAGGGGGTGATGGCATTCACTACCAAGATGGTGATGACTATGGTTATTTTAATATGGCATGACTTTTCAATGGAAAACACAACAGTGGTGTGAACTTCTCCGAAATTCAACTTATCTCAAAAAGTTTAGGAGTACATGAATATAGAAGGTAGCACTNAGAGAGAGAGAGAGAGAGGTAAACAGAAAAATAAAGCAGAAAAATCAACATGGGGTGAAAGAAAAGAATTTAGGAAACAATGGTGATAATAGAAATTGATAAAATAAGCTGATTAACCTAAAAGCCTACCACTCACCATAGCAGCAAAAAAAGAAAGAAAGAAAAAGAAATATTTAGATTTAAATATAACAGACAATATACAAGATTTCTATGTGGAAAACCACAAAACACCGGGGAGAAAAAAGCAAAGAAAACTTGAATAAATGAAAAGATACACCATTTCATGGTGGCATTTGTAAAACCCGACAGAACTATAGCATGAAGAGGGTGGATTTCACTACATGTGAGTTATGTCTCCATAAATGATTTAATTTTTAAAAGAAGCTGAGAGTTTTCTCTTAATTCCTACATCCACAAGAGCACGAGTCTCACATCTCGGAGTCAATGGGCAAAGAAACCCCTTGAAAAGTGTAGCTAATTCATCCTGCGAGGGACGGTTTGGGGTAGGAAATTACAAGAGAAAGGGCTCATTTCCTCGGAAAGTCTGCAGGCCTTGAGACATAGGCAGGGAAGCCGGGACAGAGGCAGCGTAATAAAGATTGCTGTCTCCTTGGGGTACCCTGCGTTCTGAAACCTAGGTGGAGAATGCGGAGTGCTACGTAGGAATAAAGGTTGCTCAGCGAATTGAGGAAAGAAAGTGAATTAACAGATTCCAAAGTATGTGTGCTGGTTCCCTCTAATAAGAAGCTTAAATCAATTCAGTTCAACCCATATTGTCCGACTCTGAGCTGGGCCCTGGAGCCAGCTCAGTGGAGACCTGCCTCACAGAGCAGGTCCCTCAGGAGACTCCCAGTTAAACAAAAGCACTCAGGACACTGACAGCCTTTGGAGAGTTGCCCCATTTGCTATGGCTCCCAGGACCCCCCAGGAAAGCCACAAACCTTAGGAGGTGACCAAGCTGAGAGCCCCCTGGGTAACTGCGTCTTGTGCACACTAGCTGGGGCTGAACTCTTCCCATGAATGTATTGTTTAAACTGGCTTGAACTACACTGCTTTCCTTAGGAATTGCAAGAGCACATGTGGGGAACATAACCAGTGAGGGAGACACAAGATTGCCTCAAAATGAGGTTGGATGGGGCCGGCCGAGTGGCGTGATGGTTAAGAGCTGGCTTGGGA
>NW_017732376.1:343410-344958 GCF_001890085.2 Hipposideros armiger | reverse complement strand
CCTCCCATTACAATATCTCCATGTGTTCATCCATGTATAGTATTGCTGTTGGTGGTGTGTGGTTTCATGGGTCATTATGGCTATTATACATTAAATCTCATCTCTGCATTGCTATTTTCACAGCAACGTTTGTTCCTGCCTTCGTGCAAGGATACACTTCCTCCTCTGTCTCTGCATTACATTCTGCCCTATACACGCACCACACCCTGTTTCTCCATCCCCTGCTACTGAGCACCTAGCCTGCCTCTGATTCTTTGAAGTCAGGCCCACGTCTCCTTGGCCGTTTAGGCAGAGCTCTTGGAGAGTATAAAAGGAGCAGTGGAATTGCTGAGCTGTGATACCTATGTGCTCAGTTTCAGTAAGCACCGCAGAATGCTTTCCCCTGTGGCTGTCTGTGTTGTCTTGTGGCCGAGCAGCAGAAGGGCCCCATTTCTGCCGGAGCCCCCAGCACAGCCGCGGAAATGATCCCCCCTTCCTGGTTCATCAGCACACTTTTTATTTGTACATATTTTTATTCCTTGATCAGCTTTGCTAGATCCTTTCAAAGAACCAGCTTTTGATTTTATTGTTCAGCTCAACTGGATTTTTTGTTGTTGTTGTTTTGTTTGTTTGTTTTTGATGTTGTTTGCTTTGCTTTGTTTTCTAATTTATTTAGTGATGAGAGATTTCTGTATAGCTTGCTTTATCACACTGATCTATCAAATTAAAATACACTAACTACAAGTGTATAGTTATCTATTCTTCCCAGTTTTTATATATTCTGAAGCCAAGTTATTAGGTTTCAATAGGATCGTGATTTTTATCTTCTTGGTTTTATCTGCTTGATTCTTGATCAAGCAGGAACAAATATCAGTTTTGAGTAGTTCCTCAATTTTATATGCAAAATCCCTATTTTTCCTTCACAATATATTTCACTTAAAAATTTATCATGATCTGATATTGCAGTTGCTACACTGGCTTTCCTTTTACTTTTAATGTATATGTTTGCATTGTTTA
Organism: Hipposideros armiger; assembly: GCF_001890085.2. NCBI lineage: Eukaryota > Metazoa > Chordata > Mammalia > Chiroptera > Hipposideridae > Hipposideros > Hipposideros armiger. The sequence continues at coordinate 343,962 of NW_017732376.1, read as the reverse complement.
TTTTTAACCTTTCTATATTCTTTTGTTGAGTCTTTCATGTCTCTATGTAAAAATAAACAGATTGTTTATAAATACAAACTGAAATCTTTTTCAAATAAACATAAATGAGTTAAATCCTGTACTCCAAATACGTGCAGATTGAACCACAGGTTTAAGCTGTGGAACTGCTGAGCTGATTTGTTTGAGCATAAATACACCCACCTACTAAAATGCCAACAACCTGTGTTTGAGTACAAATTGCAGTGGGCACCAAGATGGTATCGCTGTGGATAGCTGCCTTTATTGTTTGCTCCCAGGGCTTCTGCTTTGAGTGGGGTTTGTCATGTAGAGTGAGAACATACACACTACAGTCTGCTGGACTTGAGAAAACGAGCTTCAGTCTATTGTTAAAAAACAAATCTCAACTGAGTAAATTTTAAAGATCTTATTGGCTTTGTTCAATGATTCATGAATCCAGCAGCATCCAATGTAGCAGATAAAATAGCTCTGAGGAGCTTTACAAAATGGAAAACTTACAGTCAGAAAGAAGCAGGAACACGGACATTATTCTAG
>NW_017732376.1:296022-341390 GCF_001890085.2 Hipposideros armiger | reverse complement strand
TGTTTTGTTCAGAACACTTAACATGAGATCTATTCTCTTAACATATTTTAAATTGCACAAGGCTGTTAACTACAGGTGCTCTGTGGGTACAGCAGATCGCTGGAACTTACTCACTGTGCATAACAGAAGCTGGATACCCATTGCAAACACCTTCCACTTTTGACCCTGCTCCACAGCAGCCAGTGGTCATTACTCCCATAAGGAGCAATTAAGCATAGTCATTCAATGAATACAAAGACTGAGGAAGAACTGTGTGTGAACAGAATAGAAATGTGAAATTGGATGATTTGAACTTGGCACCCAGCTCAACAGCTGCTTGGCCGTTTGAACCTGTGGAAAGTATTTAACGCCTGCGGGTATCTGTAGGGGAAAGTACTGTCCATCTACAGCACAAGGTTTCTGGGTGAGCAAATAAGAAAAAATGTATAAACACTTAGTAAATTGATAAGCTCCATCATTATCATAGGAGTCACAGTCAATGTACCCTAAGAATTACATTCCCAGAAAGAGTCTGATTTTTCTCGTTGTGTTAAGAGCATGGCTCCAGGGTGAGGCTGCCTGGGCTCAACTCCTGTCTCCATTACTCACTAGCTACCCCACTTTGGGAAATGACTTAACCCCTGAGCCTAGGTTTCCCCATCTTTAAGATGGAGATAACAACAATCCCTGCTTCTTGGGCTGTTACCAAGGTTAACTAATTTAAATATACTAGTTAAACAGTACTGCACCTATTATAAATCTAATTATCTGTACAAGTTGGCTATCATTATTATTATTACTATTACTGAATTTCAGACTTAGCCATAGGAGAAATTTTTGGATCTTGGGCCATCTTTAGAAATTTCCAATCATGTCACCTAAGATCTCCTACTCTGCCCCATCAATGTGAAATGGCAAGAAAAATACACAGTTATCAGGAACTATTATGGAAATAGTTCTTTTTAGGATAGAAGGGAATTGCCATCTTAATAACAGTCATCAAGAAATACCAGTTCACCCCTGTAATTCCTTGTCTCTCTGCCCAGGATACTTCTGAGAGAAGAGAAGCACTAGGAATGATGATTAATAAATGTATTGAGACAACGGGTATAAATGATTCTGTCTTGGGCAAAGCAGACATATGGTCCCCCAAGCTGTCGGCCTGTCCTCGCAGTTTCTGTCCCAGGGTCTCCCGGGACAGGTGTTCAGCTGAAATAAAGCCAGACGATTGGCCTTGTCCTGAACATTCCCCCACTGCCTTTCCTCAGAGGCCTTAGAACTTTTCTCTCTGGCCACAACATCTCTCACAAAATGTGTCTATCAAAACTCTACCCGGTGCCCACTGTCCATCTCTGAATGTCCCTTTTTGAGGCCACTGCCTCATGTTTTCACTCAGAATGAGCTCCCTGCTGTGAATGTCCTCAGGACCCCCACCTCTTTCAAGACATTCCATGTTCGTCCTTAGACTGTGATTGTCTCTGAACCTGTCAACACCTTCACATGTGTGTAAGGTTTTCAAAAGCATGGTCTGCGTCTAACTCTAGAGCTTAGCATCACATGTGGCAGGTAACAGGTGTGTGGTGGATGTTTGACAAATGTATGAAACCAAGTGCCTCTTGCTGGAAACAAGAGCAAAATGGCCTTGGCTTTTTCCTGATGGTTTACCCCCAAACTTTAGAATTCCATCTCAGGCACAACACAAAATTGACCATATATTTGATCACACTGATGTTCTTTACTTTCCAACATAAAATGTCAAGAAACAAACAACCTCCCTGGAAAGTGTCTCTTGTTCTGAGAGTAACATATCTGGATGGAGAAAGGTGTGTGCTGGAACAGAGATGATCCGGTGTGACATACTCTGTTTGAATCAGGGATTTTATACAATTTACAAGCTGTTCAATTTCAATAAGGTTCCAAGAAGAATCAGGGCGCTGAAGAGACCACAACAAAGGTGTCTACCACAAAGATTTTAGAGGTAACATGTGCTTGCCACTGAAAGGGAAGGGAACAATATGAGCATTGGAACCTCGCAGGCAAAATTCTAGTATGTGAGGTGCTGCTCCTCCAACATGTTCCAACTTCCTAGAGATTGCTTAGCGATTGATGGCAGTGTCTACAATGAGCAAATGTGGGCAATTTACTTTAGGTTTTATACAGTTGATCCCCCAAGAGCACATCTCACGTCATGTGCCACATTGTCCCCACCATCCATCAAGTTAACAATCTATTTCTCCAGAGAGAAGATGATTCTGAGTTTACACATCACCTTATATGTAAAGATTCGGGAAGTTCAGTGAGATACTTTCTAATCTGAGTCACAAAGTCCTGAGTCAAAACAGCTGCAGGAATCAAACACGGCATCATGGCATCATCCAAACAGCCCATCACAAAGGTCCCCTGTGGGCCCAAAGAGGCGGAGCCTCCCCCAAGAACACGCCCATCCTTCTTTTACTGCAACCCAGAAGGCTCGTGAACACAGTCCCCAGGGGACGCAGCGTGTAACACAGCATGAGGAAGTCTTACCAGAGTCCACTATTGCAATGCACAGAGACAACGTGCTGCAGCATTTTACTAATTCTCAGCAAACCCGTCAAGCCCTACAGGAGTAATCTGACAGCACAAATGCCCACACATCACCTCCAGGAAGCAAGGACATTTTTATTACTGCTGAAGAGAATTAGATGCTTGTCATGTGGCCTCTTATGAGTCTTCAAGTAGCTTTAGTTATATGAATATCTGGTGAGGAAGAACTCATCCTACTAGGGGAAGGTTATGGATGGATGTCCCAACTCATTTTATCAGTGATTAGGCATAAATTATACCTAACTTTGTGGTAGGCAGAGCTACTCCTCCAGGAATTATCGAATTACATTGCATAAACACTTCTAGGGCTTGCTGGTAAGGAGGGCACTGACACCTCAGTCCTGTTCCCCTAAATTTGACACTCACAAGCAGAATGGACCAGACAGCTGGGAAGCCTTTAAGGAGGGGTAACTATCATTTCTGTCCCACTTTCTCCCTATAAGGCTTTGGGGAGGAGTTCGCTCACTAATTCTACACCAAAAAAAAAAAGTGTTCAGGCTTGTATGAATAATGTACTGTCAATTATTAACTCTCCTAGTACATGCTCAGCCCCCAAACTATCCGCCCCCCCCCCACACTGCACCCCACACAAAAGCATGCTCAAATGTTCCAAGTCACCCAGCCAACTCGCTGCAACTTGACTTCAGTAGTGAAATATGTTTGTTCTTCTGGAGCGACTGAAAGAGGGTCTTCCACCAATTCTGAAAGTCTTTGTTAATAAGGACATTGTGTTAGGGCTTCCTGGCTAAAAAATTCATTTTGGGGACAATGTGTGCCATGGCTAAGAGAATCTGAGGACTCCGATGGCATCAATAAAGACATCAAGAGTTTCTTATTTTTGTGTTTTGAAACATTCAGAGCATATCTAAATAACTACATACAAAAAAAACCAATATTGTAACACATGATGAGACCTGAGGGTCTCGGCCTTGGGGAACACTTTTGAACACGACTGAGGTGCCCAGGTGGTGCCAGCTGGAATTTGGTCAAGGTATGATACAGACAGTCTCAGAACGACCCACCCCCATCAGTGGGGCCTGAAATTCAGACTCCCCTCTGCCCTGTCCTCTAGGGACAGCTGGGAGGCTCCTTGTCCGCCTTGGGCAGCCCTTACAGTCCCGCCAACACTGCACAACCCCTGCCCTCCCTGCCCCAGCTGCCAGTATTGGCACAAGGCTGGCTTACAAAGGCCCCAGGCAATGGCGTTCCTCCGGGCCCCACACCCTTAGCTGTCTCCCCTACACTGGGCCCTGATGCTGTGCTTGTTTCTACACCATCAGTGTGTGTTGAGTGACAGAGCGGAAGCCCCTCTACCAGGTCAGTGGGACCCCCAGGATGCCATCCACGATGCGACTGGCCATGTGACAGAGGGGTGCTGCCAACATCCCCCATCACCCCAGAAGACAGGCGAAGCGGACCTCAGGGCCAGCTGACTGGCCACATTGGCAGATGGAGCCTTGTAACACTGTGTCCAAAACCCTGCACTTTACAAAGCGTGACAATCAGCCTGGCACAGCCGTTCCTTCTGGCGCTATATTACAGCCCGCAGAGCCCAAAGCACTGACGCCATGAGGGTAATTATTGCTGGTTTTCTGTAGCTCACAGCTTCGTATTATTTTTACTTGGATATGTGGTGACAAAAATAATATTAGACCACGAGCTAAAGAAAACCAACTCTGACTGATTTTCGTTCTGTGATAAAAAATCTCACTAATCTTTTTTTTTTAATTCCGAGGATTGTATTCTTTGCCGAGAATGTCTGTTTAAGGCTTTGGTGTCTCTGCTCTACTGCTCTAGGCACATGCTCACCTGAGTCCCCCTGTTCCTCGTCATCTGAGCCCAGTGATGGACAGGACAGCTCAGGACCAAGGTTCAGCCAGAGGAGGTTCTAGAAGAGCCCAACAAGGTGGTCCTTGTTCACAAGAAGCAGTGTGGTAGTGTCTGGGGGTTATTACAAGGACTGACACCACCCAGGGACCATCCACAGATGACGGCTCCACCTGCGTGCCAGCCTTCTTCCCCGTCACAGGTCGATCACGTCTCTGTCCCTTGTCCCGCTTTGCTCCTTTTCTTTCTCATAATGCTGTCAGTATCTTCTCTAAATCCCTGAGCTCAAAATATGCTTCTCTACACACCATCCACCTCAGCCCATCCTGGCGATGCAGGAGAAAAGACACAAAATAACCACAGAAGCCACACCAATATCGCCTAATAATTTCACACGTATCTTCTTTAGAGTTTATAAGTCTAAAGGTTATCTATGGCTTTCACAGGTTATTTCAAATTTAGAACCCCAGCAACAATAGCACGTGAATGTCTCCTCTGCAGACTCGGGTACATGGTTGGTAAGTTTCTTCCTGGAGTTGTGCAAAGGTTCCCCCACGTGATGTACAAAGCCCAGAAAATCAGTTCTCTGGGAGCAAAGGTCTCTCTTAGTTTTTCTTTCTAAAACATTTATTTTACTAGGATTCCTAAGATTGGGTTAAACAAGTAGCACTAAATAAATATTAATAAAATTTCTAAATGGTAGGTGATCTCTGGGAAGAAAAGACCCCTAGTGAGAGATAACATAGGCTCTATTTTTATCAGCGTCAAATGAACTTATCAAAGTTGAACATAAATTATGTCTAATAGTCGTGAAGCCTTGTTTTTAATTTTGAATGGATTTAAATAGGCCAAATGAGGTTAAATTATTTCAGAAATAATTTCAATTTTGATGTATTTAGTGTTCATTTCTAATTCTACAGGCCTGAGGGGGAAAATGTACTTTTAATAGGTTTGTTTACTGATGAAACAGAGGCAGATGGTCTCCTACAATTTCTGTTAGAAACTTCACAGTGTTCAGAGATGAAGGGGTAGGTTATATTTTAACCACGTTTGGATGAAAAGCAAACAATCGGCCTTAAAGAGCAAGGCCTCTTCTTTCAGCCTCCTCTCTGTCACTGTGAAACCCACGTGAGGCTCAGGCAGGAACTTCCTCTGTGATCCCCTAAAGGACTGAGCAGACTTTAAGTGCACAACTGGAGAGGAAGTTCACAGAGCTAGTCAAACCAACAAGGAAAAGCTAGCTGTGTTTTGGATTATTTGTTTGATTGGTAGGGGACAGAGGGCATGTGAGATGGAAGGAAAGGTGATTGTGGGTTAGAAAGCTGACTTGATTTTCTGAAAATTAACAGAGGAAACCATCATTTCCCAAAAGGGCCTTGCCCTGCAGACAAGCGAGAACTTCTTTGGTGCCAGAGCCCTGCTGAGAGGCTGAGAGGGCCCTCTGCCCCCGGCCTTGCTCGGGTTAGCCGTGTCACAGGCCCAGCTCTGTGGCTGTCCTGCTGTGTCAGGCCAAGGACCTCCTCTACTGTTTCTTGGGTGGTGACTCTCCACTGAAAATGCTCAGGGGAGACCCGGTGCACCCATCATGGTGAATTCCTCCCAGTACGAAAGCAGGCCCCAGGGGAGTGATAAAAATTTCCAGAAAGTGATGGTTACACAACATCGTGGATTCAATTTATGACGCAGACCTGTACACTTGGAAATGGTCACGGTGGTAAGTCGTATATGTATAAAACCACAACGCCAGTAGTGGCCCTTGTCCCTGGGGGGACACGTTCCAAGACCCTCAATGGGTGCCTGAGACCGCGGATGGTACCGCATCCTATATACACTATGTTTGTCCCGTGATAAAGTTTAATTTATAAATTAGCCACAGTAAGATATTAACAACAATAATAATAAACTAGAACAATTACAACAATATAATAAAAGATATGTGAATGTAGTCCCTTCCTCTCTGTCTCTCTCTCTCTCTCATCTTATTGTCCCTACTGATGTCAGATGACACAATGACTACGTGACAGGGTGTGTTTGCAGCTTGAGGTGCGACAGCAAAACTGCACACGTTTATTTTTCTTTCTTCACAATTTCACCAATAGAAGATATGTTCTTACCATAGGCCTTCGCAACCTCAGCATATGATGTTTTTTCTTATTAAGCTGAGAACTTCCACCTTTTCACTTAAAGGGAGCACTTTAGGGATTCTCTCTGGCTTATTCAAATTGTCAGCACCACTACTGCTGTGTGTTGGAGCCGTGACAAAGTAAAATAAGAGGGACTTGAACACAAGCACTGGGACACTGAGACAGTCGATCTGATCACCTAGATGGGTACAGGTGACTAACGCCGGGGAGCATACACAGTGTGGAGATGCGAGGCAGTGGGGTGGTTTACATCCCTGGCGGGACAGAGCAAGACGACACAAGATTTTATCACATTGCTCAGAATGGCATGCGATTTAAAACTTATAAATTGTGTGTTTCTGGAAATTTCCATCTAATATTTTCAGACCACAGTTAGATCATGGGTAACTGAAACCATGAAATGCAAGACCATGGATAAGGGGAGCTACTGTATATATAAATAATATACATTATGCATATGTATAATATATATTACATATAATATATAAATAACCTATACATATAAAACTATATATAATGTATTATGTATAATATATCAATTATATATATAGTATAAATTATATGTAATATATTATTATATAACACATATAATTATTACATATAATTACAATTATTATATATAAATAAGACCACAACATAGGTAAATATACTAACCACAAAAGACGTTTTCAAAAAATAAGCCACAGCCATAGGATGGCCTATTGAGCAAATCAAGAATTAAAAGATAAAACTCTTAGAAATGAGTTGCTCCCTTCTGAGAAGGGTATGCACCCTTTTCAAGAACAAGCAAATATCCTGCTTGCGCATCAGAAGCAGAATAAATTCGACATCAAATAAACAGTAATAAAAAAAGACAGTTTTCTCACAAGGTTTTTCTTCCTCCGAGAATCATGAGCCATAAGTATTCTTTAAGATGACAAATATTTTGTCCCCTCAGTTAGCATCTCTGCTGACACACTGCCCCAAACAGATGGCAGTAAAGCCAGCTGCATATAGGTTGGTTTTTCTTTTTTTGGAAAACAAATAAAAGGAAGAAAATCAACAGCAGCAAGACTTGAGCCTATTAAATTGCATTGAATTTTCTCTTCAGTCCAACTGATAATTTCTCCTCTAACTTCAAAATAATCACATAACCCCAGTATCAGAAAGAAACATTGCCAGTAGATGGGCTTGTTTGAAACTCCGGCTTACAGAGTGCAGTGCTGAGGTTCAGTTCCAAAAGCAGCCAGGTCGATACTCAATGTTCGGCTTCCTGACATTACTTTTAACCGATTCTACTAAAATGGACCCAGGCTATTTCTTCCTACATATATATGTAAAATAATTCTCCACAATTCGTTATCCAGTTGCATACCCAGTTCAGTTAAAAGGCGTCAGGCAATGCCTTTTTCAAAGTATACCTCAAAATCCAAATGCGATAATGTATTTTCAACCAGGTGATAAAGCAGAGACATATTCTAAATAAGTAGCTTCCGCAGACAGCCTTGTCTCTAAGTGTGTAGACAGGTCACCAGGACTGGTTTAAATATGGCTTTAATGGCTAACACTCAAGAGAGCTGACTGTGTGCTGGGCACAGGTCCATGGCCGCCTGTGGATAACTCACTGGGTCTTCACACCAGTCCTGTAGTGACGTTACAATCCCCGCTGCACCCACAACAATAAGGGGGCACAGTTGCATCATTTACTCAAGGTCGCCAGGTTAATAAGTGGGGGATGTGGGACAGGAAGGGAGGAAGGCTAATCTTGAAGCACCGATCACCTCTGCTCTGTGCTATATGGCTGGATGCTGTTACCTTGGTCGACCCTGCCTGCCTGTAGGTTCTTGAACTTTCTATATGATTTACTTTGGGTCCTTCAAATCCACTAGTATGTTACCTTGTAAAGATATATATATTTTTAATATTATATTATATATTATAATATACTACATATTATATATTGCACTGTATTGCTACTTGTTATATTATATATAAATATATTACATTTATTTTCAGATGTTCCGACACCAAGAAAGTTCCCATATGCTCACTACCTCAAAAGTGCCTGCTGAAGTTTTTCATTTGTTCATTCTGTATTATTTCTGTCATAAACGATTGGATTGTTAGCTTCTTACCTCTTTCAAAGTGTGAATGTATGACTTTGCTTAGCTTTAGTCTAGCTTATTCTCTGTATTTGAGCGGAAAGCACTTAACTGTCCTTGGTGTACATACAGGAAAGTGGTCTCATCTTCGTCCTTTGGGTGCCTTACCTAGAGAAGCCACCTTGGCCTGTGGGCACCCAGGAAGCTGCTCCCCGCTTCCTCATGTCAGCTGCTTCCAGTGGGTTGCTCCTCCGTGGGGGGAGGGGATGTCCGTTTAATTAATGTAACAATAAAAACCGTTACTTCCACTTCTGAGATCTAAGCCCTTGGATACCCTTCCATTAACAGCCGAGAACAAGTCCCTTCTGAGCCACCTCCTTCGCCAGTGTGTAGCCCCCGTCCCTGTGTCTGTCAGCGCTAACAGGACTAAGGCAGGGGGACGCCCTGGGACTTGCTGCCGTTCCTCCCACGAGGCTCTCAGAGGTCTGGCTTTGCCCTGAGCCAGGAGGTTGGGAAGCAACTCAGCCAGGCGACATTAGCTCATCTCCCCAGAGACCACTGTTTAGTAATATGCACTCGGCTTTGGTTAATTAAAAAGCAAACAGCACCTCCCCTGCACCAGGTTTTCTCTTCCTCTCCCCGCAAGTCTGCTTTCCTGGTACCTGTGAGACAAGACTGGCCAGTATGAGCTTCCGGGGCCTCAGCCGGAAACGCCCCCATGGGTGATGAGACCTGCCCTACCCAAGGGCTCGGCCATGTCCTCCCCTGCTCTGACTGGCCCCCAGGTTAGCCTTGTGTCCCAACTGGAAGCCAGAAGCCTGAGGTTCAGGCGTGGGCTCGTTACCAGCAGGACCTGCCACAGGCCTTCGTCCCTGCACAGTTCTGGCCGGGTGCCCACCTGGCCTCGGTGGAGGGTACGATCCTCTGTGCCAGACCTGCTCTCAGGAATTCCCATTAGCAGTTGGACTAAAGCATCGAGCAGGGAAAAGGTCGCTTAGCAAGCCCTGTGCTGGGTGTTCACACTCCCCTTAGGATCCTAGGGGAGAGGCACAGATTGTCTCGACAAGATCTGCGACCCTGCGTCCATCCACAGCACCTCCATGGGGCACTTGTCTCTGCACCAACTTGAACATGACCTGCAATTGAAAACCTTTGCTTTCTCTACCAAGAAATTCTGAGTCAAAATCTAATGTTCCAGGGCCGGCAGAGTGGCGCAATGGTTAAGAACTGGCTTGGGATGCCAGAGGGCCCCGGTTCGGATCCCACATATGAGGGCCAGTGACACCAACTTGTCTGTTCCCCTTCCCCCAATTCCCCAGCGCTGTTCCCATCCCCCCAATTCCCCAATAAAAAAATCTTAAAAAAAAAAATCTAATGTTCCAGGTAGAAACTATACAATTTTGTATTTGTAATATACTCATTTGCCCCCTCCTACTATATGACCTTGAGCTTTGGTGTGCATCTGAATGACTGAGCTTAATTTATGTTTTCTTATTATCAGCCTCAAATCGTTTGGAAAAGAAAGCAAAGGGAAAATAAATTAAGTAAATACTAATTCACTGACTTTTTCAAGGTTTAAAAGTCAATTATACTTTCTGCACCATGTGTTTTTAGATCTTTTTTGTTGAGGGGCGGGGCAGGGCTGCATGAATTAAATGCCAACAGCACATCAGAACTGTGAGGCTTCCTTCAACAGAAGAGGAATTGAGTCCTTTGATTCTGGAAAAGGGCTGCAGTCCTGTGTGGATGTACTATGGGGAGCTTCTCTTGTTTATTTCACTAGGTTTGACTCTTCAAAGCTCGTTATTCATTTACTTGTTCACTCACTCGTTGAACCACCTTATGTAGAGTCTAAACGGGAAAAGATAAGTGCTCCACTAGAAAATGCAACTGAGTCCTGGGGAACCCTAAAGAATTGGCTTAGAAATAGATTATTCCTCTAGAACAGAAGCTGTCGAGGAACAAAGCAGGAGGTAAGAGGGCGGCGTATGCAGGAGAGAGAGGAGACGCGAAAGCATGAGATGTTGGTGGGCTGGGAGCAGAGTGCCCGGAACACGGGGCGGGAACAGGGCTAGCTTCCCGATCACGTGACCCATGCAGTCAGACAGGGGCTGGTGTTTAGAAAGACCCCTACGTGGTTCAGTGCTCTGCTGTCGTCATCTTGACATTCTTCATTTTTGGACAGGAGGCCCTGCCTCTTAGTTTTGCACTGAGCCCTGCAAATTATGGAGCTGGTCCTGAAGAGGGACGAGTCAGGAGAAGCTGAGAGATGAGCAGAGGTGGTGTGAGACGGTCATGGATGGTCTCCCCCACTGGGCGTTTTGGTAAGTCAGTGCGCGTTTCTAAAAGTCTCCGGTCCACAGCACAGCCTGCCAGCCTCCTGTTAACTGGGAGGAGTCCCATCTAGGCTCAGCTCCTCCCCCGCCCACCTGGACCAGAGGCTTAATTGTCAGGATTGCTCTATCCCAACACATTCATCCTCCGCCCACGGACCCTGCTGGGCTCCCAGCCATCCTCTCAGCTTCTGCCCCAGAGCCGGTCAACACTGACAGGAAAATGCATCGATTTGGAGACTGGGATCACGGTGAAGTCAAGCTTTCTCACCCCGACAGCGCCTTTCCTTTTGTCTGTCCTAACGTGCGCCCTCTCCATTGCCTGCTGTGACCCATGGATCCTTCACTCTTGACGTTCCATGTGCAGCTTCCATGGCCCACGCCTGGACAATTTCTTTCCCTACGTCACTCAGAAAAGTCCCTCCATTTCTTTCATCCGCCCACCCACTAACACCTTCCTCCCAGTCATCCTCTCCTCTCGGAGAGAACCCAATAGATCCATAACCCCATCTGAATTGAGGGTGGCATCCTGGCTGCGACCTCAGACCTGTTTTTAGCCTCCCTCTCTTCCGGAATATTTGCAGGAACCCATAAAAAAGTTCAGTTCCTCTAACCTGAATGAATGCACGCACACATACGTACACAAGCCCTCTTCCCTGCCAAAGTCTTCCTTCAGCTGTTGGACCTTCACTGTCCCAAAAACACTGCTGTGGCCGGACCCTGCTGCTCCCCCGGGGTGGCATTCTCTTCCCCTGTGACATTACTTAGCTTTTTGTCCTGGTTCTCAGTCACAGCTCAAGCACCACCTTATCCAGCTCATGGGTCCACAGCCCAGATACAAACACAGTTCTATCCGGTTCCAGTGCAACAGAGGAGCTACAGAAACAAGCTTGGTCATTGAGCGTGGGTCTTGCTGGCCTCCTCTCCTGCCTGCCCAGCTTGGGCTTTGTTCTAGCAGATTGTATGTTGTTCGGAAAACTCTGTTCTTCCCAAACCCCACCACGCCGTTGGGCCTGGACGCATGAGTTGCTTTGGTTGATGGAGCAGAATGATGCAAGTGGAAGAAGCTTCGATGCCACTGCCTGGCTTTGCTCAGCTCTGAAAACCCTGTCCTCCACCCTGAAAAAAGCATGTCCCAGGTGGCCCCTGGTCCAGAATGAGAAAACCCATGGAGGAGGCTTGAATGCAGTCAAGCCATGAGAGTTCCAGCCAACCCACAGATCCTTAACAAGAAAATATGCATGCTCTTGGAAGCTACTGATATTTGGGTGTGTTTGATACACAACATTTTCACAGCAAAACCTGACCAATACACTCTCCCCTGTGTCAGTGTCCCCAGTAAGGAATGGAATAGATTCGTAGGGCCTACAGGAAGAAGGCAAAGAGGAAAACGCTAAGACATTGGAGGACCCATGGACTGATCTAGGTCAACTTTGAGTGACAGCTGTGTTTACAGCCAAAACTTTCCAAATCTGCTTGCTGAAAAACATGCCAGTAACAGGCTGGTCCATCCATCTCCTTTTGAGGAATGTCAGAAAGACCTTTTTCCTGGATGTTGTGTTTACATATAGAGGGAGCTCTACAACCCACCTCCATCCTTTACTAATTCCACCCTGGAGACAGTGGAGTGGCTTCTCGTATTGATGACTTTGAGAGAAGAAACTAGGCAGGCCTCACGAGCCCCTTTGCTCTCCTTTTCTGACACAGGGCACACAATCTGGTCTGTTATCTACCATGCTCCAAGGCCTTCCCCAGAGAGGAGGACTTAGGGACCGGGAGAGTAGGTAAGTAGAGTTCTACCTGCTCACAGACCTAATGACATTTAGAAGAGGAGAAAAAGGTCATTGGTTATAAAGCTCGGTCCCCAGGAGCTTCACAACTATTTTATTTCTCAACTGGTTCCTAATTCAGGCAGGAAAGAAAGGGACGTTAGTGACAGATCCCCCAAGACTTCAGACTACATTTACTTTGGCACAATTTAGAACCACGTAAAAATCAGGTATGGCAGAGAGGAAATTACCGGGTTTGAGCCCGAGATCATGAAGGGGTCAGCAAGAGGTGTCCCGTGTTCCTTCTCTGCTTGTCTTGGACCAGCAGGGAGCACCCATCCCAGTGACCCTTTGGTAAGAGAAGGTTCCGTGTCAGGATGTGAAACAGGCAGAAAACTACCTTCGATCAATTAAATTTGGGACAATGTTATCCTTTCATGTTAGAACACTGGTCAATGTTAGCGTAAATAAGAGTTTAGACCTTGAAGAGACCTGTCGATGATTCTCAAATTAATGAGACCAGACATACTTGGTCAATTCAAACCACTGCCTCTTGCCAAAAGGATGAAAACCAGTAATGAACCATGGAAGCTTCTGAAAAAACGCATGTGGAAACAGTTGATAACTGAAGTGGGAAGGACCTTAATGAATGAATTGCTAGTTGTTACCACGAGTTTTCTAGGCTTTCACCAATGCCCCATCTCTAGCTGTACATTGCAGCTCCAACGTGATAAAATCTTTGGAAAGACAGTGAGTCCATAGGATGAGGATGTTCTCTAAGATTTTCCTGGACTATCTCAGGCGGGATTTCCACATCACCATCTCAACCTTCTCACTATCTAGTGAACCATATGCCTTCCAATTTAAATATAAAAAGACTTTTAACAAAACTTTAAGTGATGAAAAATCATTTTCTCATTTACACTTTTTAAAGTTAAATATTAAGTCCCCAATCTACTTAGAAAAACTGGTTTAAGCCCATCAAGTTGCACTAGTTCTGGTCAGCAATGAAACATCACATTTTAGTGATCTCCACGCTCTTATCAAGGCAAATATATTTTAGTCATTGGAAATATCTGGTAACTATTCAGTGACCCCTTTACTACCTTCACCGACACTATTCAGTGACCCCTTTACTACCTTCACCGACACTAAGACTGTGGATTAATTGGGATACACTGCTTTAAAGAACCTGCCTACTAAAATCCTGTCTACAGTAGAGCTGAAATGGCAAACATTAAAATCTTTCCGGTGGAGTAAAGCTCTGCCACAACGCCTACATTAAATGCTGTCAGAATGGGGGGAAAAATCCTTATCCACTCATCTGCTTCGATAAGTGTTTCTTAATACATCCAATGGCCACCTTGGAAATTTACACGCTAACTGGTGAGTGAATGGCTGACATGGGGAATCTGCTCTTGGAGTTGACTTGTACCAGACTCCACAGTGAAGCTTCCTGGATGTACAGGGGTTGGCAGAGGGGTCCTGGGCACCGGAGAAAAGGATGTGAAGGAAAAGCAGTGCCCCAATCCTTTTTTGGGCTGCTGGTGGGACTTTCTGAAACTCAGTCATTTAAGGGTTCCATCTCTGATGATTCCAGCTGATGAAGAATTACCAAAAGGTTTGCAGTGGATTTCACTACCACGTGGCTTTGTGTAGATGAAGATGATGATGAAGAACGAGTTTTTATTGATTCACAGGAAAAAGAAATGAGGGGGATGGGATGTTTTCTCCTACTTTCATATTATACTGTTGAAAACGTAAATACTGAAACATGCAGAGAGGCAGAAAGAGAGGGAAAACAACAAGAAGGAAAGAGAAAAAAAGAAATCAGTTTCCACTGCTGGGAGTATAAATCAGAGATTTAAAATGTTTGTAGCTTCTGATCCAGTAACCTTATTCTAGGAACCTCTCCCAAGGAAATAATCATAGATATTAACAAAGCCTTGAAATCACCTAAATATCCAACATTAAGTAAGTAGTAAATGTTTATGTGGTTGCTGACAATTACTGTAAAGGATTTATAATGACATGGAAAATTTTTATGAAATTTGAAAGAACACACAACTGTGAGCATATTATATTTTTAGCTGTGAAAATGTGGACAATAAAAAACCTCAAATAAAATATACTAATAATGATAAAATTATGGGTGATTTTTATTTTTCTCTGTAATTACTTTTCCAAATTTTCTTCAATGAGCAAATACTTCTTTCATTATATATATATATATATATATATATATATATATATATATATCTCTCAGAGAATTCTAAAATGCCCCCCAAGATTTCCCACTCTAATCCCCAGCATTGTGAATTCTATGAGATAGCACATCCATGATTATGGTATGTCATGTGGCAAAAGGGATTGGCACGTGTAATTAAGGTTATTTTATTAATCAGTTTAGTTACTCAGAAGGGAAGTTATCCCAACAAATCTAATTTAATATTTGAGCCCTGAACAGTAGTTTTCTCTGGCAAAAAGGGAAGTCATCTAGAAGCAACACATGAGAAGGATTCCATATGTGGCTGCTGGCTTTGAACATGGAGGGGGCTGTATTAACTCTGTCTTCTAGTCTCTGTATGGTGATGCTTTGACATCTGGAGTCTTGCTGGCCCTGGAAGTACTGCCCCTCCCAGAGTTAGATAATTCCTGAACATAGAAAACAACTCGCCTGAAGAACACTTTTTAAATGCAAGCCAGCCAATGCAGAACCCACACCCCAACCACCTCTTCCATCAGGCTCTCACCACCATACCACCCCAGAGCCAGGTACCAAACCATAGGACAGCCCCTGGGCCCCAGAGTCTGGAATCATTCAAACCAGCCAATCCTAAGCCTGCTCACCCTTCTCACAGAAGCCACAGTAAAAGGCCCTGCCCACATCCCCCCTCACTCCGTCTGCCTCTTGGCCCACCCTGGTGCTTCCCCGTGTGACCCCGGTGGAGTGGCAAGCCCCCACCTCCAGGGAACTGTGAGCAACGAAGTACCTTTTCAATGGCAATTATCTCCCTATCTGCTGGCCTTACTGAACCTCAGATTTTCTATTAATACACTCTATTTTAAAACAGGGGTCAGGTGCAAGGGCCAGGGAGCATCTGAGGGGAACCCCAGGAGAGAACAGCAACCCCTGGCTGACATCCAGCAAGGAGAGGAGGACTTTAATCCTACAACAGCAAGGAACTGCATTTGGCCAACCTCTGAGGGTGCCTGGAAAGGCCTTCTTCACCCAAGCCCCAGAGAAGAGTCTGATGGGGCCACCTCCTTGGTGTCAGCCAAGCCGACCTGGACTTCTGAGCAAGGGGATCGTGAGGTAATAAGGGGGTATTGTTTTACATCTCTAAGTTTGTGGTAATTTATTACACAGCATAGAAAAATAATGCAATATAACGGGGGTGCCAAAAAATGGATACAAGTGCACACTTTGGTTGGTGTTGCTCAAGCAGTAGTTCACCGTAGTCAGAAGTGTCTGGACACTGATGGTAACCACTTTGAGCACCTCTTGTAACTGCAGAAGTCAAACGTGACTTGTGTTCATCTTTCGTCATTGGTAGATATTGAGTATTACAATTTTAACAGATTTTTCCTTTCATAAAAAGTGTATACATTGTTTTGGTACCCTCTGTATATATAAATAAAGCTTCTGGAGATACCCATTCACATATTATATGTAGGCTGCCTTGAATTGTATACAAAATTTTAATTGTGTTTATTTCCTCAAATCCAGATAAATCATATCACCTTGTTTACCTTTTTAGGGCATTTTCATTCTGGTTTTTAGAATTCCAAACTATGAAAAACAGTCATCAAAGCCCTGAGCTGAGGTCCGAGAGATGATCTTTGTGCATCTCCTAGAAACCTGTTAAAGCTGCAGGGTCCACAGCCCAGGACGCATGCGCCTGGGCTTCTTTGATGAGGCGCGCGCTGCTCACCTTCTGAATACTAAGATTCCTCCTGCGCCCGCTGGAAATGTGCCCCAGCCGCTCCTCCAGTCTAGCCCTCCGTGAACATGTCTGATGGTGGAGGCGCAAACGGGGGACCACATCTGTCCCCGCCATCATCATCCTTAGCGCCGATCAAGGGAGACACTTTGGGGACCCTCCCTGTGTTACAGGTTCCCTCAGTGTAACAGCCTCGCCTTTGATTGCACCAAGAATAGCGCCTTCCTGAAAATATAGTCCAGTTAGGAGTTCCTTCCAATTCTAATTAGAACCTTAATGATATGGATATAAATTTTTACAAGCAAATTCTAAAATTTAATGAACCAGGTGCTGGGATGGGGGTGGGGCTAAGTAAGATGAATGCAACCCAGTGTCACCTTTTCAACCAGGTATGTCCTCAAATCTTTTCGTTCTCGACAGATGTTCTCTTCAGAAAGCTCTGAGGGTCCAAACCCCTCCCTCGGACCTGAGTCTGGACTGCGGGTCTGCGTCACCATGGCAGCTGTCAGCCAGAACGCACATCGCAGGCCAGCCACATGCTCCCTGCACAGACGGCAGCCTTGCTGCACACGCCTCATGCCACCCCCCACCTCCGGCATTAGCCAGTGAACTCTCACGCCCCCTGCCACTGGGAGGGTGGATAATTAAAGGGTGGAATTCTTTGAGACACTCAGAAAACGCTTTCCGTTTGAGCTTTTTCATTTGCTTCATAATCAACGCCTTAGCTGTTGTTCTAATTTGCTTCCCCACTAATTGCCATTACTCAACCTTACTGGATCCAAGAGCCACATTGAGCAACCACTAAATGACTCTGTCTGCGTGACTCATCTGCTGCCAGCCACCCGAGTCCTGCTTCTTGTGTGCAAACTTGGCTGCCCTCCCTGCCGCGGCCACTGCCATGGCCCAGGTGGGCCTGGCAGCCAGGCCTCAGGTGTTTTGTGGCACCATCAGGCCCCTCCGGTCCAGAAGGATTAAAGCCCTACAACGTCCACCCTTCAATTATATGCCTGTCTGTACAGCAGCCTGGAACGGCCGGCTGTGTTTGGAAACTGCGCTAATTGGTCTCAGATCCGCCGGAGCAAAGCCAGATGGGATTCGGTCATCTTGGGGAGACACGCAATCTTATAATCTCTACTCCACGCTATTAGTCTCGCTTTCTTTTCAATCTTTATTTTTTTGGAGGAGGTGGGGTGATTTGAATGGAGGAGGAACCCCAAAAGCAGAGAACGGAGACTAGAAAAGCATGACTCCATACTGGATCCACAGGCCTTAGAATGCCACAGTGGCCAGTCTCAGCATCCTGTGTGTGAACATGGGGTGGCCTGCAGTCTCTCCCTGGGGCTTGTCTCCTGGGACCAGCTGTCTGGGCAACACATGTGATGAGCATAATCTCAGACTCTCAAAGTCTGAGCAAAGAAAAAGAAAATAATTTTATACATAAGAACAACAACAACATATTCCATTCTGGAATAACCAAATCAATTCTTCATCAATAATAGAGAAAATGCAAATCAATCTCCCAGTTTCATTAGGGACTTAACAAATATTTCTATCTGGCAGGAACTCTGCTAAACAAGGACCCAAGAGGTACAGTCAGATCATCACACACACCCATAGTGTCGCATTTCACTTGAAGTCCTTTCGCCAGCTCCAAGGCCTGTGTGATCTGACCCCATCACCTTCAGACTTCATCTCCTGCCACCCACTCTCTTGAACGCTGTGTTCCAGCCACACTGGCCTCCTTCCTGTTCCCTGGATATGTCAGTCCAGTGCCAACCTCAGGGCCTTTGCACAGCTGCTTTCTCAACCTGAAATACTCTTCCCAGCCACCCACAAGGCTCATTGCTACTCTCTCTTCAGGCCCCCACTCAAATGTAATTTTTTCCATCGGCTTTCCATGGACATGGTATCTCAATTGCATGCCTAATTCACTGACCTCTCTTCTTCTTACCTTGTTTAGCCCACACAGGAAAAGACGGGGAGGAGGGGTCAGAGGGCCAGTGGAGCCTGGATATGATACACCGCAGTTCAGCACAATCACGAGGCTGGTCTGCTTTTTCTGAGGGTGCATCCCAGCCCTGCAGGTGTTTGGTGCCTCCAATCTCGCTTTCCCTCCAGCTCCATCCTCCTTGCACATAAAAGAGCCGTTTCTTCTTGTGTTTCAGAGGAGACATGCCACGGGAACAAGGACCTTGTTTTCCCCACGCTGTGTCCCCACTGCTGAGACAGTTACTGCCCCGTGGCAGCTTCGTCTGCCCAGTGAGCAGATGGACGGCATGGCCTGAGGACTCAACGGGGCCCTGGACAATGGGTGGGACTCACGGGGATGAAGAGGTTGCTCACCACGGGGAGCAGCCACCCCAGTCCTGAGGCGAGAAGGCCAGCCTGGCAGGGGCAGCCAGACCCAGGCTGGCGACGCAGGATGGTGCCAACGCACAGAGCTCTATGCAGAGCTGGCGACTACCTGGGGACGTTTCATCCACAGGAGCAGCTAGAAACCACATACAGTTTTAATAAAAAAGAAGCGACTTGACCAGAAAAAAGCAGAAGCACTCTACGGGGGAGGAGGCTGTGGCCCACCTGATGTCTCCTTCACCCTTGTCACCTGGTAATAGAATCCTGACACCCTTTGGGGCAGCAGTGTGTCCGGCCAAGATGACATTTCCCACCTGCCCTTACAACAAGGTGTGGCCATGTGACTAAGTTATCGTCGTTAAAATATAAGTGAAATTGTGTGGAATGTTCCTGGGAAGTCTTCTGAAAGAGAGCTGAGAAAAGTCGGATGAGCACTCTGTTTCCTTGTTCCCATTCCCATTGCGGTCGCACAGGATCCAGGCAGAATGGCTGGAGTTCAGCAGCCTCTTGGACCCCACGAGTGATACTTGGCGATAGAAGCCACATGCTGAGAGTGGCCTAGCAGGAGAGGACTGGTCCCTGATGTCATGTAGGCTGTCACATAAGCCTGGACTTCCCCCACCCAACTTCTCCTGGGAAAACAGGCCCTTATGGTTTAAGTACTATGTGGGGTTTTCCGTTAAGTGCTGCTGTTGGTGTTCTCCAGGGACAAACATGTAGCTGAACAATTTGCCTTCATTACTCGCTGCCATGAGGGAGAGCTCACAGAATGAAGGAACGTGGGGCCTCTCAGGAAGAGCACATGGGACAGGACCCGGCACAGGAGTCCGTCTCTGCTACAGAAACGTGTGTCAAGTGACTAAAATACAAGATGAAGAAAACCTGGAATGTGATGGGGTTCTTTTATATTTGACAAACACAAATTTAAATTTCTAATGAATTAATAAATTGCTAACGTTGCTCAGATTTCTGGTCAAATTTAACGGGCATGTATTTATTCTAACATAATTTTTTTTTAAATTTTACATTCCTAAAGTCCTTCATTAGAACACAAACAAATTTTAGAGCTTGAGAGATCAAAGTTTATGTTACTTAGCACTAGCTTTAATTAGATTAAGGAACAGCTTACTTCATTTTTCAGAATAATAAAATAATCCACATACAGGTTCTGAGGCACATGAATTAAAACTTGGGTGATAAATTAATTTGGGGATTGCAATCAAGAATCTGTTTTGAGCCCATTGTTTACAGCTGAAATACAGTTGCTCTGAGCCTGAGGTAAAATCCAAGAAAAGCCAGGCTTCTGTGTAACTGTCACCCAGTATAGATGTTGTTGAAAGAAAATATGTCAAATTGATCCAAAATATGAGGGGCAAAAACAATGTTAAACTCTAAACTAACTTAGCTATTAAAAGAAGCAAGATATTCACAAAGGGTGGATAGAGAATAATCATCATCTTATAAATGTGTTTCAATGTATGTGTGATTTCTTAAATGTTTTAAAATATGATTATAAAATGTTCTAGGATTTCATAACATGAACTAGATACTGAGATGATGCTCAGAAGCTATCATCCATACACACATCCATTCATTTATTCAACAGATATTTATTGAGCATATAGAATGAACTTGGTTCCATTCAAGGAGCCAAGAATCAACATCCTGAATTCAAGGAGTTTACAAACTGCTGGAAGAGACATAATAAGAATAAAACATTGCCCAAAACATGTGTGGAGGGTGATGAAACTTGTATGATGGAAACATGGGTTGTGAGTACCTAATGCAGCATAGAAAGCAGGGATGTTCTTGGAGGTAGAGACATCGTGCTGCATCTAGAGAGCCAGGTGGAGCTCTCCAGGTGGCGTGGAGGGAACATCCTTCCATGCAGAGGAAAGGCATGTGCAGAGAGCAGAGGAGAGAGCCAATGACTTAGCCAGGACGCAGATGGTGGGTGGTGAAATGGAATCTAGGATGAAGGAAGCTCACTGAGGCTAGAGAAAGACGGTTCCGGATGGGGAGGCAGAGAGCAGCCAGCTGTCTCCCATGCCACACGTGCTGTCATTGTCTGCAGCTCCTCGTGTCCTCTCTGTATCTGAGTCCCACATCCCTGCCCATTCCCCAGGACTCTGCACCCCTCCCACTGCACATAGTGTGGGCAGAGTATGTGCTCCTGCCCCGTTGATATTGGACTCCACAGTGTGACTTCCTTTAGCCAAAAGAAGGTGAACAAAAGTTACAGTGTGCAGATTCCAGCATAGCTTCCAGAGGCATCTCCGGTCCACCCTCCTCTTATATTCTAGTTATTTTCCGTATGAAGAACATTGACCAAGTGGCCATTCGCCTTTAATCCATGTGTGGTAGACCCGAGCCCCAACCACAGCCCACAGCTAAACCCAGCTGACCTGCAGCCTGAAGCAGGGGTGCCCAGTCGAGCTCAGATCGGATCAGCTGAACCACAGTCCATCTGCAGACATGGGAACTTGATACAAATGATTGTCATTGCAAGTCACTATGTTTTGCAATATTTCCTCATGAAGCATTCTTGTGGCAAAAGCTAATTACTACACACCATATTAAGAAGCTTGGATTTCACCATAAAGGAGATGGAGAGCCCCGCTGAAAGGTTTCAGTCAGAACAGGGACCTGGCAGGGTTCACATTTTAGAAACATCCCCTCTGGCATTTGCAGAATGGTTGGACTAGAAGAGAAAAAAGAACCAGAGTGGGTAGGCCAGTTAGGAGGCCACAGAGGTGAGAATGTGAGCTAAGACGGTGGGGCCAGAGGTGGATAGCAGAGAACCAACACAAGAGCCACTGGGAGGTGACATCCCGTCTTTTGCTGGAGACAAGTGACGGGGAGGAATCTGGGATAACTCCTGCTTTCTGACTCCACTGCTTTCCCTGACTGAGGACATCTGGAGGGGGAGAGTTTTACAGGGAAGCAAGATGAACCCCGTTTGGACATCTTGAGTCTGCGGTGCTTGTGATCCATTGAATGGAAAGACCCCATGCTGGCTGGAGCGCAGCAGACAGGTTGGCACCAGAGCTAAAGTTTGGGGAGCTCTACTGCGCTTGAAGTACTGAGTACTGATCCCAGGAAAAAGAGCCAGGATGACATGCAGTGTAAGAGGTGGGGGGACCAAGGGCGAAAACCAGGGGGATTCCATTACAGGGATGGCAAAAAAAGACAAGGAAGGAAAGGGTTACAAAGAAAATAAAAAGAGCCAGATGCTACAAAAAAAATTCTGGAAAAGATGTCAGCTTCAAAGCTCCCCTTCATCACTGGACCTGTGGTAGAAAGAAGGTGTCATAGAAGCCTGGGACACTGTCTTGTGCTCAACTTTCTCCGGCAGGAAGAACAGGAAGAAAGATCAGGAAGGAGAACTGGAAGGTGATGGATCTGCTTCTGGGGTACATGGCTTCGGGGCTGAGAGCTGGGGATCCCAGGACTAGAATACAGGTTCTGTGTCCTTCGCATGGAAGCAATGGTCAAAGCCACAAAAAGCAATGAGGGGCCTCGGGGAGGGAGGAAGAAGAGAAGAGAGACACGGGCAGCATTTCAGTGGACGGCATGGCATACGACCTTCCCATGGAAGGAGCAGCTCAACAGGAGAAGCTGAGAAACGACCTGAAACCAAGGCTGCCATACGAGCCAGGGGAGGAGCGCGCCTTAGAGAGAAATGTCTGGAGACTGCGACAGATGCCGCGGTCATCCCAGGCAACATTTAAAATTTTATTCCATGCAGCAGTCACTCAGGTTGAAGCGTTCGGGGGCATGGAGGGAACGAAGTCGGGTTTTAATAAAAGGAATGAAGGGAAAAGGGGAACTGGAGGCAAAGCATGATTTCATTCTTTGAGAACTTCGGTGAGAAGGGAGATGGGGTTGGCAGGCTAGAGACTCTCTTCGGAATAGAGGAGACGTGAACATCCTTGTTGTTGCAAGTCTGCAGGAAAGGCAGCAAAAGCACAAGGGACAGAGGGAGACTGATCACTGATGCAGGGAGGGCCCCAGAGAAAGGTAGCAGAGTAGGACAGGTAGGGATAAAGCATCTGGGTAGAGCTGAGTGCCTGGGAGCAAAGAATGGGCCTTCCATGCAAGACAGCAAGGAGAAGAAAGGATGTGCAGGGCCCAGGTAAGTGGTGAGCCGAAGAAGAAGGACTCTGAAGATGCTATTGGTCCTTTTGATGGGATGTGTAGCAAAGAGGTCCACTTAGAGACTTGAGCAAGGGGACGGTGTTCGCAATGAAAAGCTGCCTAAAAATGGATAAAGGAGAGTCTTACAGGATTGCATGTCATCTGAAGTAAGAGAGTTTGTTTCTGGTTTCAGTGGGGCCAATTAGCAAGAATAGTACGAACAGAGAGTAAAAGGATGGCTGAGTTCACCCAGGGAAATGAGAATGGCAGGGAAAAGGTCACATCCTTGCCAGTGAGAGCATGAATGATGGACGATGAGGCATGCGCTGGAAAGGAGACGAGTCAAGCCAGGAAGAAGCTGCCTCACATTGAGGGGTCACCTGCCAGGCTCCGTGCCGTGCACCTCCGTCATCACCTCAGCATCTTCAAAACAACCTTAGGAGGGGAAGCACGAGAAGAACATGGAAACCATGAGACCAGAGGTCAGAATGAGGAAAAAAATACCAGGTTTAGGCTGAGCCAAAGCATCAGAGTGAGAGGTTTCACCGCGGAAGAGTAACCCCAGGGGCTATGGCCTCAGGCGTGATGTTCTGGGTGGCAACCAAGCCATGCACCTGTGTCAATGACATGCACTGGAGGAAGGGGTCATCTGAGGGGGAAGATGATGAACAGTTAGGTTCTACTATGAGCAAAGGTGGGAGAGAACCCAAAGGGGCATGGCACTTGTGGGAGGTCATGACAAAGGCTAAGTCAACACACAAACATTCACAAAATTCAGGTTGAAAGGCAGGTGTGGTATTATTCTTCAAAAATCCATAATTTCAATCTCATCACAAGAAAATATCAGACAATCCCTAATTGAAGGAACAATTCATTGCAGAAACCAGAAACCTGGCCAGTATTTTTCAAGTGTGTCACGAGCATAAAGACAAGGAGAGGCTGAGCTCTGTCGGACTGAATAGGCTAAAGAGATATGACGACTACATGCAACATGGACCTGAAGTTCAATCCTGGAACAGAGTAGGAGAGTAGAAAAACTGGTGAATTCCAGCTAGTCTCTGTAATTCAGCTCATAGGAATGCACCAATGTTAGTGCCTTAGTTTTGATAACTGTAGTACAGTTATACATGAGAAGAGGCTGAGTAAAAGCACGGAAATACTGTACTATCTTTGCAGCTTCTAAGTTGAAAATGATTTTAAAATTAAAAATTATAAACAAAGATGGGTTTGAAGTGAGCTACCTACCTGTCCTACAGAAGTGCAGACACTTCCGGGCTTTCCATCCCTCAACCATCTCATCTGCATCCATGATGACACTTCCTACACCAACTCCACCCCCAAGCAGACAGCACTGCAGCTAGGAACCACTGTGCAGCTGTTTCGAGCACTGCCATTACTAGCGCCCTATAGTAGCACGTAACTGTTCCACCTCAAAATCAAATTAGGAAATTCTACCTTTAGACGGTAACATGGCGGCCGCACCTGAGACACTTCCTCCCAGCCTCTGCAGTGCCGCCACGCATCACAGCTGCATGAGGCTCTGCATATATGGTAGGGAAATAGTGGCTCTCCGAGATGTCCACGTCCTAACTCCCAGAAGCTTTGAACCTGGTACGTCACATGGCCGAGTGGAGTTAAGGTTGCGTGTCAGTAGACTTTGAGATGCGGAGACTGTCCTGGGTGAGCCAGGCAGGCCCAATGTCATCACAAGGATCAAACGTGGAAGCGGAAATTAGAAGAGAGAAGCAGAGCGATGGTAAGGAGAGAAGGACTCATTCCAAAGTTGCTGGGAAGGTGGAGGGAGGGGCCATGACCCTGGGAATGCAGGTGGCTTCTTGAAGCTGAAAAAGGAAAGGATTTTTCAGAAAGGAATGCCATCCTGCCAGCACCTGGATTTTAGCCCAGAGCGACCTACATCAGACTCCTCTCCTACAGAACTGCAAGACAGGTTTTTAAATGTGTACTGTTTTAAGACACTGCATTTGTGGACATTTGTTACAGCAGCCATAGGAAACTAATGCAAACTATGACGGTGCCCCTGGAATTATACAGAGCTGAGAAAAACAGAGATCCAAATTAGCAACAGCACAACAAACCTTATGTTGACGTCTGGGGAAATTTTCTCTACTTATAGCAAACACGGAAATGGATTTTCAAGCAGCTTCTCAGAGAACACACCACGCGTCCACCCTCTTTCCAAAACAAGACAGGTAGCTCCAGAGAAAGACCGTCCTATTCCAGAATGCAGACATTTGCACTAAGCAGAAATGGGCAGCCACCTTCCTGTTCCAGCACGCCTGGGTGACTGTCCCCAGGAAAATGTTCACACATCAATCTCGACACTTCGTAGAGAGACTGTCACCTTTCACTCACCAGGCGCACCACGACTCCATTGAAGTCCACAGGCATTACATGAAAAACAACCTGTTGCAACTCAATCTGAACGCTCTCTTTGAAATGTAAGTGTGTCCTTGACTTTAGGTATTATATTTCTAAGGGATTAGTGAATGGCCAGTGCATGGCCTCTGTATTCAGCCTCACAAGAGAGTCATGGATAAACCCAGGTAGCCCAGGAGGAAAGGCAGCGGGACTTTGTCTCTAGGGCGTGCAAAGCAGAGGCACTCGCACCCTCACACCTGTCGCGTGCTGGGACAGTGTGCCTGCTGAGATTCCTGGCACAGGGAGCCACAGCCTTTCCTGCTTTGTCTACATGCCTGCGTTACTAGCTTTAGGAGCCGTAACTCTGCTCCTGCTGTCAGCCAGGTTCTTAACTGTAAGACGCACGCCATTAGACAGTTTTAGCTGGAAAGGCATTTGTTAAAGGGCCTCAAGGGTCCAGCTCGACAGTCAGGCATAGGGCTTGGCAGCCAGGAACAATGCCTGAGGTGGCACTGAGGGTAGACCTATGAAGACCTTAGTGCCACCCACTTGTGTGGCCCCCTATGGCGGTGAGCACCGGGCCTCAGACCCACCCCCTCTGCCAGTGTTGCTGCCCTAACCAGAGAGCTCAGCTGCTCGCCTCACCAGGAAGTGACTTCACAAAGTGCCTCCTTCCTCAGATTCAACAGGGCATGGGCACATCTGATTGGCAGAGCCAGGCCACATGTGGCATCCTGGCCAGAAGGAGGCTGGGAACGTGATTTTTTGGCTTCTGAGGGAATTGGAACTGAACATACAGCAAATATCTATCACATTTCTTTTGGGGGTGTATGTCCTCTTTCAAAAAAGAAAACAAAGAAGAAAGAGAAGAAGGTTAAAGATAACTTAAACATATTCTTAGCAATCATATATTTAATCAGACAAACCATCTGACCTAATAAAGAACAAAAACTCTAAAATTGGGTTAATAAACAATATCAATCTATGTGCTGCTTACAAAAGACAGACAAAAATAGAATAATATAATGCAGACAAGTTAAAAATAGAAAGATGAATGAAGATCAGTCAGGAAAACATGCATAAAAAAGAAATCAGAGCACAGTTAGCACCAGACCAGAATTCATGACAAAATAAGTTAAATGTGATGCTGAGAAGCATCATGCCATTTAAGGACTGATCCGTAATAAAAGGAAAAGAGTCATGAAATCTCCAAGAGACAAATCATGTGTCCTCACAGCCTGTGCAGGAAAGGAGGCTGAAATAGAAAGCACACTTGATTAAAAAAGAAAAGGGAGTGGGACACGCAACTCTTAGTGTAAGACAGATCAAGCACACAAAACCAAGGGGCAGGCGGTGTGGCGTGATTGCGAATTCACTGAGATACTCTATTCTGTGGACTCTACAAAGAGGAGAAAAATTACTTACATGTACCCACAAGATTAGTACCAAAAAACGACCTTATCTTAAGATAGGGGAAAAAAATTAGACATTCATAACAGCTTAAAGACTTCCTTCCAGAGATTTTAAAACATCCTCAAAAATCACTCTTGGTTAAAGAATAAAAAAAAGTAAATTTTCTAAAAAATTTGTCATTGTAATTAGGGCTGTAGCACATCAAACCTCAGGGTATGTAGTCAAAGCTGTTTCTAAAAGCAAATTTCATTTCTTTTAATGCTTTCAGTACTAAAAAAGGAAGAATAAAATCTATATTAACTAAGCGTTCATTCAAAAAAAAAATGTACACTTAAACTGGAAAAGTGCCGTCCCAAGGAAGCAGGAGGGAGGCAATAGTAAAGATCAGATCAGAAGTTAATGAATTGAAAAGAGGAAATCAGTAGAATTGTTAAACTAATCCACAAACTGATTTTTAAAACAGCTAGAAAAAATATATAGATAAAATTTATAATTAATTCAACACTTTATACAAGTGCATGCTGTTTAAATATAAAATATCAAAAAAGTGATGGTTCATCAAAAAAAATTATCAAAATCAACTTCTGAAAACATTCAAAATACTTGTCATAAAAAAATTACCTCCAAAAAAGGCCACAAACAGCCAAAACAAAGGAGGGAGGAAGAGAGAGAGGGAGGGAGACAGGGAGGGAGGGAAGAAAGACAACACTTTCGAAAATTTCTTCCACTAAAAGCTAGGTTTAAACCTCAGACATGCCAACAGTTTTGACCACTTTGACAGGACCATTCAATTCTTCCAAAAGTTATAAATCAGTACCCCAGGAAAACAGAGCTTATATGTCTGATGGGTCACTCATGACCAGGAAAGAGTAGGCAGTCCAGAAAGGTTCCTTCAAGAAAACAACATTTTCACCCTTTTTCTGGTGTGCTCAATATTACATTAGCAGCAGCTCCTCGCTGACATGCACCTGAGTTAATGATTTCAAGAAATCAATTTATTTTTCTAAAATTCAACTTGTATCAAAACCTTACCAAAAGGTGATGTACTTCAGTGTAAGTAGTACTTGTTTAATTCCAAACCAAAGAATTGAGAAATAGTTCCTGAACCATTAACACACTTATAAGTAGAAAAAGGAATCTAAGATACACACTTGATTTAAGGTCTAAGGACAGCCTTTGCCGTCACTAACGTTGGGGATTGTTTCTTATATTTTTACAGCTTTGAGGTATAATTGATACATAAAGAACTGCACATATTGGATGTGTACAAATCCATGAGTTTGTACATACGCACATGCCTAGGAAACTATCACCACAGTGAAGGGAATAGATGTGCCAGCCCCCGCCCCCCCGCCAGAATTTCCTGCGTCCCTTTGTTCCTGTTGTCCGATGAAATCACTACCTTGGAACTACTTTTATAAAATGCAGCAGAAACTAACACTCATCATACACAAACACACAAACACACATGAAATCTACTCCCGAGAAGCACCTCGAGTTGGGTCTGCAGGGCCACCAATTACCGCTTCATGTTTCAGGCTTCAGTCATTTACACAGCAAATTATAGCTGATTTAAAACATAACAAATAAATAATGTTGTAAAGAACATGAAAGCTGACTCAAATTTAAGACGCTTGGGTTCAGATTCCTTGAATGAATCACTTAACTATCTGGTCCCTTTTTCTCACATGGTCCACATGAGAATATGTGTGAAAATAGGTCATAATGGTAAATTACTACATAATTGGGAAATTTAATTATCACCAACCTACCTGCCCATTTTACAGCAAAATACTAACAGTATGAACCTCTAGAAGAAAATTGTTTTGCACTATTTTTTAAAGCAAAGGGAAGACATCTCTATAAGAGAGTTTGACTATGTAGTCTCTAAATACCCATACAGGTAGCCAAATTTTCTGTGAAGAAATTGATTTTTTTTCTAACTCACATCTGTAGTATTTTATGATGTAAATAAATATTTTACCAAAATTTGACTTTATTGTAAAACAGGTCAACTCCTTCCAAACATTTCAGATGCACTCATTTTTTTTACCCAAAGATGGAACCAAGACATAACTCAGACAAATTAAAGCAGACGGAAGTTGCATCGTGTGCTTTGCACATACAGGGCATTGAAAGTGTGTCAAAGGAGCAGAGGAGGTCACTGAGGTGAAAGCAGGCTGAGGGGACAGTGGGACACAGCCCTGGCCAGCTGGGGGTGCTGGCACCCCATCCAACTGTGCCTTCCATCAGCTGACCTCAGCTCCTTGAGTACCTTCAATAAAAACACCTGCCCAGGAGACACAGGGCTCTGAGGATTAAAAATGATGATGTGGAAAGTTCTATTGTCACACTGAGAACTTAATAGGTTTTAACAGACGTGAAGCGGCTGCTTGACAGAAAAGTCAGAGGTGACAGGAACACGTAACCGAATCTAAGCTAACAGCCTTCAGAGAAGAAAGGGCGGCTCTCGAGCTGGAGTACTTAGCTGCACTTAGCGGCAGGCGGAGGGCAGAGTGCTAAGGGCACAGAGCCCTGGGCCTCGCTGGGCAGGTCACGATGTGGGGGGCTGGGGACGGGCTCCAGGAGAACAAACACCACCCGGCACCCGGCACACGCACCACTTGGGAAACCAGGAACACAGCAAAGTTCAGTAGTACCTTTGTAGGCATTTTTTCTCTCCATGTTCTGGAAACTTTGGAGCAATTTATATATTTTAGAAGTGAATTTCTTTTCTGCCTTGGTAGTGAACATCCCATAATAACCTCTGTCTCTCCAAAGCTCTGAGGGTTTCCACATCAACAGGAAGTCTGACCACCTAACAGCTGTCCTCAGTGGTGGAGGCAAGCAGCCTGGGAGATGGAATGGCACCAGCAGGCACCTCTGGGAGGGAACCCCAGAAGCTCTCTGAGGTGCCCTGCAGGGCAGTGACTGTCACCAAACCAGTGGACCTGTGGTCAACCCCAAGTGAGCTGAAGGCTCAAGTGTCAAATTCTTCTTGACAATGACCTTTCAGCCCTCTGAGAGCACAAGAGCCAGAATCATCCTTTTGAAGTTATTTTCTTTTTATTTGAACAACTGAACTACAATATATTCCAGTGAAATAAACAGCCTCTGAGTCCACAGAGATGCTGAGTTCCCTAAGAGACCGTGAGTATGTCACAGATTGGCTACATGTTTCACCCAGCCCTGGATCAATTGAACGGCTCTTCATCTGGATTTGTCATCAGCCGAGGAGACACTGATGACCTTCTGCAAAGCCCCCAACACCCCCCCATGCCCAATCTCTCACCACAGCTCGGGGTGCCAGGTGCCCCCATTGTGCCCTGGCCAGCTCTCTTGGCCAGTTCCTGGGGCCACTGCTCAGCCAACCCAAGGTCAGAATCCCTCCCTACTGCCTGAAAGGCATTGGGGGCAGGTGGTCATGTCCCTATGGAAGGAGTGACAGCCACCCTCTACCCTGCCCCACAGTGGGTGACTGGCTAGTCTTCAAAATTAAAACAATAATCAGCAATAGTGCGCACGCACACTCACACACCCCCGGCGTCAGACTCAGGACAGCCTTGCTATGATCATCGGAATCAGAACCTTAGCGCGCCCATGGCAGCTGCCCTTGTGCTGCCACACAAGCTGCCCGGCAGAAGCAGGAAGGAAATCAACCAGGCCTGCCTGGTCATCCGTCAGCAGAAGTGGGTCAGCTCAGCTCAGGCAAAAGCCCTGCTCAGACAGGGACATTCTGGCCACCTCGCAGGTGGCCAGAAACCAGGGCCTGCAGGTGGGGCAGCCCCCTGGAGACTGCCCCCACCCTGCAGCCAAGGTCGGCAGGGCTGGACAGAGGGCAGCAGGCCAGCGAGATGCACTGCTGCCCAGGCCTCAAGGGTACAGGGGACAGACAGGGACATTTCAGCATGCAGCCCCCCGAGCCAACGTGCTCTGTCCACACCACCAAAGCTGGCAGCACATCTGCTGATGGGTTCTCATTTTTCCTTTGTCTGCACAACAAATAAAACGTTAAGAAAGCAAGCCCCCTGTGTAGATCCTATGTAAGGCACTTGAGCATTGAAAGGATGATTAGCCTACCAGCACGTCACAATTCAAGGAGCGCCACAAGGCAGGTACACACTCACACACACAGCCGTGCATGTGCACATACACTCACACACACTCACATGTATGCCCAGACATGTGCATGCACACACACTCACACCCAGACACTTATACATGGGCAACCTGTACACACACTTACATACATATATGCTCACACCACTACGTACACACTCGTGCATACTTACACACTCATGTGCACACGAATTCAAACACCACTCATACAAACACCCACATGCACACAAACCTATGCTTCCACAGTCACACACACATGCTCACATGTGCACACACTGACGCGCACACACAAGAGGAGGGGAAGCCAGGGGGTTGCAGCCACTGGCTGTGGAGCCAGGATGAGAGTCCACGTCCCCAGACTTCCCGTCAGACCACAGAGGCAGAGTGAAGAAGAGCTCATTGGCCTCTTAGCCATTTCGTGCCTGTACTGAGTGCCTCCTGGGTGCCCGTCCCTGTGGTACGCACAGAACACAATAAGTGACAACACCGGCGTGGTCCCTGCCCTCACGCCGCTGACTTCCAGCAGAAGAGACAGACATCACTGAACAATCACCGTAAAGATATGACATCCAGGGAACCAATGCCTTTTGTCTATTGACTTCCCGCGTCCTCCCGCCTGGAACACGGCTGTAAACTCACCTGAGACCAGAAGGAAAACCACATATTAAGGGTGGAAGAGCCAAAAGACCAAAGGCATTGGGGACATTGACACCATGACACCTGGCACCAGCACCTCCCAGGCTTCTTGTTGCATGAAGAAAATTAGCCCCTATTTGGTTATGCAGTTGTACTCAGCTGTCTGCCTCACTGCAGCCAAAGCAACCGCTGATGGATAGGTTGTTGACTGACATGATTACATAGAAGGCAGACATTTATCCCACCAGCGGTCATGTAAACAGGGAAAGATTGAGCAGAGGACAATACCCCAAGTCCAGAGTAAGTGTCCATTCAGTTAGGAGAGAGAATTGCCCCCATCGAGATGGGAAAACTCAGTGGAATCCACCTGCCACCAAATAAATAATGGCCTCCTGGAGCTACAGTACCAGTGTAGGGGGTGGAGAATGTAGAGAAGTTAACAATATCAAAGAAAATTCTAGAGAAGCAGACAAGCTCCAGGGGGTTGAGAAGCCCCCCAGTAGCAGGAACCACACTACAGGCTAATCACATGTCAGCACCAGGAGTGGTTTAGTTCCACTCCAGCGGAACTGTGCTCAAGAGTGGAGTTCAACACAAAAGCTCACGCCCTGTGCACACTTCCTGGCTGCACCTGACCATCGCAAATGTCCGCAGTATATCCTCATACCCAAACTCCAAGAAGTCGCTTTGCTTGGCAGAGCATACCAGAGTCGCTGTATATTGCAGCTGGAAGAGGGGGGCCATGCCCTGCGTCAATATCACGCCCTGACTCAGCCCCAGGGCCACTGAACCTGAGCTTTGTTCATCTAAGAACAAAGGCTTTCAAAGGGAGAGGCAGCAAGCATTTACTTGAGATCAATAAGAATGGCCATTCGGGACGCAAGGATCCAGGCAGAAGCCCCAAAGGTGTTCCAACGAGGAGACAAAGGCAACGGGTGTTTATGGGAAAGGAAGGAGAACAAGTCCATCCACTGAGGAAGACGTTTCTATCGGTGCAGATAAGCTAACACAGCATCACTGATTCTAAACAATGTTTTTAATTCTCAGACCGGTAGCCATCCATCCAGTAGTCATAACTGCTTTCTTGTTATCTTTGCAAACGGTTCCGTTGCAAGGTATGAGGTTGCTTGGACCCAGTCCAAAGGTTATTTTGCCCGTTTTTGACATTCCAAGGTTTAGGACAGAAGACATGCAAGGCGGTTCCTCTGGCAGGGCTTCATTTATATTATTGTTTACTGCTTCCACATCTAAAATTGCAAATATCCTCTTGAGAGAATTTCATTAGCACTGCAGCCTGGCTGTAATAAATCAGCCGTGCCTGCGGGCAAGGATCGTACATCAAGGCCGAGGGTGGACACTGTGGCTGGGGGTGGGTGCAGGAGCAGTGGACAAGGAGCCTGCCTGCACCGCTGGCGGTGTGGGGGGCGAACATGGAGAACGTTAGAAAGCCCCGCCCTTAGACACCTTCTGACACCCACCCATGGGTATCTCTGCAGGGTCTGTCCCATTACCTCCCTAAGGTCCTTCAATCAGTCGTAATGGCTTTTCCAGGTTCTCATGTTTCCTAAAAACCCAATGCAGCCTCTGGGTGGTCCCAGCACCTGACCTCCAGCTAGCCCAGCTCTTCAAGTCTTCCCAGCCGAGGCCCCAAGCCCCTGTCTGAACTCCGGACCCACAGAATCTTGGTAAAGTGACAGCTGCTTTATACCGCGTGGTTTGGGGTGACTGTCCAGCGACTGGTGAGAGGACAAGTGCCAAGCAGTTCCTGAGCCTCGATGCAGGCTGCTGTCTTCCCTAACATCCTCCCTGGACGTGCCTGGCTCTCTCCCTCACCCCCATCAGGTCTTTGCACAAATGTCAACTAAGTGGGGGGCCTTCCCTCACCCCCAAACTACAGGCCTCCAGCCCTCACCGTTCAGCTCCCTCCCCTTTCTTCCCCTTCATAGAACTTACCACCACCTTTGAGGCTTGTATTTTACTTTTTTACTTTTCCTTTTCCTGTCTCCTCTGACTAAAATGCCCACTCTGTGAGGATAGGGGATTTGGGGTTCATTCTGTGCATAACTAGCATCCAAAATGGTGCCCATGCATGATAGGTTCTCCACTAATATTAGCAGAATGGATAAACAAATGAACGAACAAACCTCACCCAAAGAGAGCTGCAAATTACAACTTCACTGATATACAAGGTTTTCTCTATCAGACTGACAAAAATCTAACCACTTGGAGACGCCCTGTACTGGTGAGAATGCGGGGAAATGGACACTGTCATATTTTGCTGGCAAGAGTTTAAACTGGTATAAGTTCTTTGGAGAATGATTTGACAATATGGTTCAAAACCATGCACATCAACTTTGAGTCAGCAAATCCATCTCTTAGAATGAAGTCCGCAGAAAGGCTCACTTGTGTGAGACTGTGTATCTACAAGGACACCCATGGCAGTGCTCGTTTGCATGAACAAAAGATTCTAAACCCAAGCGTTCACCAGTATGTAACTGTTAAGTAAATGTTGGGCTATTCCTGCTAAGAGACTGAGGTGGGTGTGAAAGAGGATGTGGCAGTCCTATACTTAAGTAGAACTTAGACTAACCTCGAAGATACACTGTTAGAGAATAAAGCAAAGTTCAAAAGAGTGTGTTGTTGTGTCACCGGTGTAGCTGTGAGAGGTAGAACATCCCCAGAAGACAATTGAGTATGTGGTGCTATGTGCGTTTAGTAATCATTGAAAGTAAATATGCACCTATTTTTTTCAAAAGATAATGAGCTTGAAGCATTTTCTCTTCAATTTCTTGTACAAACAGCAATCACACGAGCTGTTGGTTCCCTTCTGCTTGTCTCAGGAGCAGAAAGTTTTCATGTGCTGAACACAGCCCCGTCTTATGGACAAATGGGAGGGAGGGAGACCTTGGAAAGCATGTCAAGCTCACAGCCACCCTAGCCAATGCCAAGGACTTAGTAACCCATGAAATAAGCAGTAGACGCTGCAGTCAAGTTTATAGCAAGAGATACAGCTTACAAGACTGCGGGAAACTTTCTCAGTAGAAGGAATTATGGGCTAGACTGCTGCTCGTGTTTGCACATCGTGATACCATGTGGGTCGTTACACCTACAGATGGTGACTTCAGTAAATAGAAATGGGGCAGGGAGAAGTGTGAGCCAGAATATATTTTCATTTAGAGTCCCTTTGGGGGTTTTATTCATCAACAGTCTAACGCTGAATAGAAAAGAAAGATTTAAAATGCATTACATTCAAGACTTTTTCAATTGAGGAAGCTGAGTGATTGTATTTAAGAGCACAGATATATTAGCTTTAAAGAGGAAACATGACACGTTACTTAGTAACAAACTATTGTATGTCTTCCTCTTTCTCAGAAACCTTCAGGGTTAAGAAAGTTAACAACATCATTCATGCAACTGTTTTTAACCAAACTCTATATTGCATTTTTAGGCGCCCAAAAAATGTTATATATACATATCAAAGAACTTAAAAAAAAAGTCATCTTCAAGCACAGAGTCCCTGCACCATTCCGCATTTACTGAGGACACACTGCCTACAAGATGCTGTGTCACAGACACCCTTGTCTTCCAGCAGGTCACAGGAGTGAAATCCCAGACAGGTAACCCTAGTGCACTCTCGATGTCTGAACGACAAAGGAGGTGACACGGGAGGAGGGCTTCGTGGAGGTGGCAGTGTGTGAATCGCGCATGGAGGGTGGGTGAGGAGAGCGGGAAATGCTCTCCCGGTGGGGAGCTGTTATGATGAGGGCAGCACGGCCTGCACCGCTGACTGCTAAGCCCCAGCAACCTGCCTGAGAACAGAAATAATACTCTGCCCATAGAGGGCTGAAGAGTGTCCCCCAAAAAAAGATATAACCAAGTCCCTAACTGCGGTATCTGTGAATGTGACCTTGTTTGGAAATAGGGTCTTTGCAGATGTAATTAAGTTCAGGATAATCTCAGGATGAGGTCTTCCTGAATTTAGGTGGACCCTAAATCCAATGACTGGTGTCCTTATGAGGCAGGGGTCTCCCCAAAGGAGGCCCTGTGGTGATGGAGGCAGAGATCGAAAGGATGTAGCCACCAGCTCGTGGATACCAAGGGTCACTGGTAGCCATCAGAGTGAGATGGGGACAGGGGAAGAGGCCTGGGACAGGGTCCCCCTCAGAGCCTCCAAAAGGAACCCACCCCGCCCACCCCTGGATTTTGGACTTCTGGCCTCCAGAACTGTGAGACAATAAATTTATGTTGTTTCAAGTCACCGAGTTCACGCTGGTGTGTTATATCAGCTACAGGAACCTGATACATTGCCGTTTTGGTTGACCTTGGTACCCTCGGTCCCACCCAGGGGCCTGCCCAGCAATGGTGCTCGGGAAACACTGGCTGAATAAACGACTGGGGTGGGACTATGTCAGTGTGGACCAGCTCTGGAGAGGTGGTCAGGGCAGGCTGGGAGGGGTCTCAGCGACATTCTTTGGGTTTGCTCTGCGAGGCTGAAAGAGGAATTAAAGGACTTTGGAGGAACAGTAGGATGGCACCAAACAGGTGGACGCTATCATGGCAACAGCAGGCAAGCTAGCAGGGAAGGGCGTCAAAGGAAGTACCTGGGAGGGTGGCGAGAAGGCCCTGAACTCAGGCGATAGAACTGACCGGTGTCATGGCCATGGCCCACCCCAAAGCAACTTGGGCTCTGCCATTCCAGAATTTCTATCTTGATGGCCAGCATGAGTCTGAGGACAGGCAGGAGAGAGAGCCGAGAGACGGGAGGGCACTTGTCCCCACTCGTCACACCCAGCCCCCGCATCTCCGTGTCCAGGAGGCCGACTGGAGCCCCTGTCGCTCCCTTGGGGTGTCCCGGTTCCGGGAGAGGGGGCATCACCTCTCCTCAGCATTCCCACTTCACAGGTGACCACACCTCCTCAGGCCCTGGGAGCCTTGCTCAGGTGTGTGTGTCGGGGTGTGGGGGGGTCTCCTCAGTTTCTTGATGCAAAAAGAACTCAAGCCCCAAAAGACAAATGCTGAAGCCTGGCAAAGCCTGGCATAGCCTGGCAGCCTCTCACTGCTGCCGCCCTACTCGTGGCTGCCTCACCTGGTGGTGTTTTACGGTATCGTCAGCAGCTATTTCTGTAATACCAGACGGCATATTGACAACTAACAAAACAGATCACATAGTGGAAAGAGCTGGCTCCCCCTTCGATGAATCTAGGCCGGCGACCTGTGATCAGGCTGTGCATAGTCTCTGCTCAGAAAGAGAAACCACACAAAACTAATATCTATTGTCGAAGAGGGAATTTGTAAGAAAAGATGAAGCACTTAAAGGCCTGAACTCCCATGGTTTAAGCAAATCATCAGACGTTTTAAGACATCTGAGGACCTTCTGGAATTTTTTTTTTTCCAAACGTTTTACCAAACCTAGGGGCATCCATTTTCTGGCCGTACAAGACACTTTGGGCAAAACCCTCAGGAGCACCGTCAGAGGAGTGGGGGAGGGGCCTGAGAGGGTCTCCCAGGGTCGGAACAAGGGTCCGGGGAGGACAGCAAGCAGCACCGGAGTCTTCCCCTTTTGAAACCCTGAAGAACAATAATGCATGTGAGGTGGGAAAAGGGCTAGTTTTTAAAAGTTGCCTGAATCTTGCCAATCATTTTAAGGAAGTAGCAAATTGACTTTTAGAAGACATACTGGGCCGTGTGTTTGGGTGTAGCGTGGGGGTGAGGGAGGTCACCATTTATTTTGCTTAAGTCTGGAGGACTCCAGTGGTTCCTTCTGCTTGTGTAACTGCCATGGACGAGATGTTTGTGTCCACCCCAAATTCACGTGTCCAAGCCTAACCCCGTGTGACAGTGTCAGGAGGTGGGGTCTTTCGGACGCGGTTAGGTCGTGAGGGCTGAGCCCCATGATGGGATTAGTGTCCTGACGAAAGAGGCCCCAGGGAGATGAGGTTGCTGTCACTGCCATGTGAGGACACCATGGGAAGACAGCTGTCTGCACACCTGGAAGTGAGCCCTCACCAGGTGCTGGCTCCACGAGTGCCTGGATCGTGGACTTCCAGCTGCCAGGCTGTGAGAAGCAAATGTCTGCTGTTCGAGCTGCCCTGTCTGGGGTATTGTTATAGCAGCCCAGACAGACTAACAATGGTCGAGTCCAGGTCTTGTTCTGGAAGGGACAGTCAGAGGCACCACGTTACCACACATAAAAACGGACAGGGGACATCTGTGAGGACACTCCTGTCAAAGGCTTTAGTCTTAGCTGCCTGCTCTGGAAACACCATGTCACAGCCACTGTCATCTGTGGTGGGTGGTGGCTGCAATCCACCAACAGCTTAGCTGGATGAATAGGTGGATCATTAGTGGGTGACCCTGTGATGGGGTTTGACCAATAGGCCCCTGGAACCAGGTACCGGAAAGCCAGGTCTCCTCAGATGTGGCGTTCACTCCTCAGCCCACCTGGCTCATGGGTGAGATGAGGCAGAGGACCACACTGAGAAAGGAGATGGCAGATCAACCCTGTAGGGAGGAGACGGTGCTCACACTGCAGCCTGGGAGACATGCTAGCATCTCTCTGAACCTCCGCTCCCTGGTCTGTAATCCATCCCTGCTCCTGCCTTGGGTGGCTATGCATTCTAAGCGTGGGAAACTCTTAGAACAGGGGTCGGTGCAGAGCAAGCTGGTCTTGTGTCCTAGATGTGCCATGTGTGTTTCATATACGTCACCTCCGGAGAGCTCTCATGGCCGCCTGACCCCTTCTCCCCGTCCCTGTCTCCTCTCAGAGGCTACTCCTCAGACAGCGCCTCCTGGGTGACCCAGGGGCCTACTGCCTCCCGTCACTCCTTATCCCACCACGCTGCTCCGTTTCCTTTATTAGCGTCTGAAATCATATCACTTACTTATTCTGTGTATGTTTGTGGCCTGTCTGCCCCAGGAAAACTTCCGGTTTCGTGAGATGTGACCCTTGTCTGTGTCCCCATCGATGTGTACGCGGCACCAGCAGTTTATCGCTGCCTTGTTCCTTGTTGAATAAATGAGTGAATGAACCCAGGGACAAACTTACTCCGAGGCCCTCTGGACCCAGGTCCACTTCTACCTCCTTCCTCCGAAGCTCTGACATTTAGCCTAACGCTGTGCAGTGGTTCCCTTTCCACCTAGACTGCAAGAGTGTGAGCCTGCGTCTTACATTGCTGTCTATGTTAATAACAGGAGCGTGTGCCACTGTTGTCACACCGCTTCTCCGTCCTGCCATCACCATGACTCTAGAGATGAGTGGACATCACTGTATGTGTCCTTGGAATTCCGAGCCTGCCTTACAGCAGCGCTGATCCAGAAAGCACAGCACAGAAGCTGCTGTGGGGGTCCCCGGGCCCAGCAAAGTCACTCTGCAGTGCAGAGGGAGACCCTGCCCCTGCCCACTGTCCGTCCCAGCTCTGCCTGCCACCCCAGTGCTCACTGCCACCCTACGACACTCACTCTACCTCAAACGCTGTTCACGCCATCATCCACCCTTCGCTCTTCCTCCAGCCTTCTCCCATCCTGCCAACCACTGCTTCCCGCACTGGCTTAAGACCCACCTTCTAGAAGACTCTTACAGCCAGCCAGCCCTTTCTCCCTCGGGCAGCGCCTTGGCTCCCTCCAGCAAGCCATCAGCCACGGCTTGCTTGCCAATTACTGACACGTCTGTGAGCCTGCTCTCCCAGCAGGAGTGCAAACCCTGGAGATCTGTGCACTCCTCACCATGCCATGCGAAGCATGCCAACGGGTCCCCGACACGCAGCCAAGCAGGCTTCACGCTCCATGCGGGGGCCCCCTTGATAATCGGGTCCGCCTGCCTGAGAGGTACAGATCACTCACTTCCTCCCAACCATGTCTATCTCCTGAATAATTCTCATCAGCGGTGAGGCAGTCCCTTCTCACCGAGGCCGAGGCCTGCTCCTGCCGCAGCTTCGAGATGAATATGGAAAAGCCTCAGCCTCAGGCCTAATGTGCAGTGAGAGGCAAAGACTTCACGCTGCACATTCGAGAAATAAATTACCACTTAAAGGCATATTAATCTCACCCTTCACTAATGTCTTCCACGTTCCTTTTGTGACCCCACCATTACGTCAGGGGTTTGGTAATTTACATTCTGCAGCAGCTTGCAAACCTTCTTTGACCTTAGCATACATCAGGGGACGATAAAACTCCCTTTGGAGAATAAAGGGAAATGCAGCCAAAACGCTCTCGCAAGAAAGACCGAAACATGGAAAGCTCCTGAATTAAGCATAATAGAGGAATGATTTGGTCTTCTGGCCCCGTTCATTTAGGAGCCAAATCTTTCCAAAGAAAAAACGAAGACGCTGCTATGGTTTGAAGAAAATCGCCTCCTAATTGGCTGTTCCTGAGAATAGAAAGGGTCAGGCACACACACTGATGCCTAGTTTACTTCAAGGCAACACTAGCGGCCACCCGCCAGAACCTAAGATTTACCTGCCTCCAGCCCAGTTCTTTTACTGTATCTTGAAACCCACATAACAGGAGGTCCTCATGTTTTCTTTATGATTCAAACACACACAGTCAAGTTCCCACTCTCCGTCTGTCCTGCTGTCTCCCGTTTCTCTCCCACAGCCACGTTACCTTCCATCGGAAACCCTCCTTTCCTTCCACCTCCACTGCCACCCACCTCTGTCTCCCTTTCTTCCTCCCGCTTCCCTTTCTCTTCCTCCTGTAGTGAGGACCTGCCACAAGATGTTCAGGTCCCACTGCAAAAGCGCAATGTGGAGCTCCTTTTTCAAAAATGTTAAGAATTTCCAGACAGCCACCGCCGAGAATTCCCCGCGCATGGGACCCCCTGCACACCGAGCCCTCGGAGGCTGCCCAAGGATCCAGCCACACCTGCAGCTTCTCCTGCCAACGTCCGTGGTCTCCAGGAGCTGCGTCCTGTGTCACAAGCTTCCGCTCCTTCACTCACACTACCTGCTGCTGACCAAGTCTTGGCAAGATAAGAAGACAGAAACGGAGGTTTCAGCAGGCGCGATTCCCCACCCTCCCCGTCAGGCACCGGAGGGGCCGGAACCAGCATAACTGCCTGCGCAGAGGAGAACACGTCTTTCCCCACAACTGACTCTTAAGGATGAAAAAAGTGTTCACGTCCATGCGGCTGTGTCTATGCTTCTTTATGCTTTTAAATATACTCTAGCTTTGCAATATCCAATCCTATTATATCTCAATAAAACGAAACCATTTGCTGAATGGAGACAGCTGTAGGCCTACAGTGATTCCTCTACAAGTCTAGATATTCGGCCCAAACCTTCACTTGGAGTTGTGCCCATGCCTCTCTGTTTTTCATCCCCAGCCTCAGGACAAGCTGAATCTTGGTCCCTGCCTGGCCCCCTTCCCAGCCCACCCAGAGATCCAAAAGTCATGTTTTATGGAGGCCCTTCTCTGTGCGGGGCCTTTTAAAGTTCAGTGTCAAAGCTGCCTTGAAGACAAATGTCTTCAGACTCTGTTCCTAGGAAACTGAACTTTAAAATTCCGGAGACTGGTACTTCCCCTAAAATAGCTTTGTGCCACCACCGCCAGAGATAGAAAGAACTCAAACCGCCAGGTAAGGCCACCAGGACCAGTTCCCAGCACCCTCCCCACCCTCGGCTTGGCAGCCCTGGGCTCTCCCAACAGTCAGGCTCGTAGGGGGCAGAAGAGAGCAAAGAACTGGAAGGAGGAGAGGGCAGCACAGGAAAGGGATGGCTCCGGCGCCCTCCCAGGGGTTTCCCGCTTGAATGTGCAGGCAGAGCTCAGGCAGAGCTGACTCAACCAGGAAACAGGGAAGCTCTGACACTGAAAGCCCCTTCCTCAGAGACTGGGCACACTCTGATGATGGACGCACACAGGGGCTCGGGCGGGACTGCAGATCTCCAAGGCGGCCAGTTCCTTAGCACCATCTAAGTGGTAGCTCCGGCCCTCTCCTTCGTCCTAAACTCCCCAGCACCATGTGCCACCTTCCTGGTGAGCTCAGGTTCATTGCTTCTTATAGAATCATGTGACACGTATGCCCTGCCCTCCCTACCCCCTCACTAGCCATCCTCCTGTAACAAAATAGTCCTGCGAATCCCAAGAACAGGCAGTTGAATTGCTTCCAGTGGCCCACGTTGTCTGTTTGTGGGAGAACAACAAATAAGGGCTATTCTCCTTGAGAAGCAGTGAATTAGCAAATGTCTTTCTCCATCATCAACATCTGCTGACAACAGCCGCTAGCTGACTGCACAAAGGATGCAGAACGGCTATCTTTAACTAACAAATTAGAACAGCAGCCTCTCATTTTGGATTACTGCTCAGTCTCCATGCAGGGGGCTCACTCTGTGAATGGATGGAAAATGCAAAGGAGATTGCATCCCAGCTTGGCCCCACCAGCAGCTGTGACATGTACTCAGGGACAGCTGTTGTGAGGCACAGGCTGTGGTCACTTGTCCTCTATTCCATGAGGTCACCGGTCAATGCAATAGTGCTACTGAATGACACCTCTGCCCACATGTCCCCAGGTGATCAGGAAAGGAAATATGGATGTTGGAGAGACACGGTGTGCAGACCCCCAGGGCATCAACGGAAGGGACAGGAGGGGACGAGCTGAGCAGCCAAATACCCTGGAAGAGACTTGGCAACAAGCCCAATGTGATGAGAAATCAGGCCTTTAAAATGCTTTGAAAGGAT
The DNA here is from genome assembly GCF_001890085.2 of Hipposideros armiger. Taxonomy (NCBI): domain Eukaryota; kingdom Metazoa; phylum Chordata; class Mammalia; order Chiroptera; family Hipposideridae; genus Hipposideros; species Hipposideros armiger. The sequence goes on along the minus strand of NW_017732376.1, from coordinate 299,017 downwards.
GATCTGACATTAATTTAAAAATATAAGTAGATCTATCACTAGTGATGAATAAAAACTGTTATCCCCAGAGGCAACCCCCCCCCCCAGTAGCAGTTGTCCAAAAAGCACCATTAATATGCATGTTGCGGCACCGGAGAAACGCCTGGCTTCCTCGTTTTGTGGGAGGAAGCCGCCAGCCTTGGCCGTTTGGCATCTTCACTGTAGCAAGCAGGATGAGAGCAAGAAACAGAAGGAACTGACCTAGGGGAAAGGGAACACTCCTGGCCTAAGCCTCTTGCTAAGTCTCTCTCTTAAAATATTGGGTTGTCAGAAAAGTCAGGACGCATTTTTGCAACGAAAACCATAGAAAAAATATGTCATGACTTTTCCGACAACCCAATATTTTAGACCACTGGAGTGTCCTATGCTATGTGAGCTGCTAACAGATCTGTAAACAAAACGGGCAAACGTTATCTGAGCAGTGGACTCCTGGAATGTGGCCGGGCGTCTGGTGCTTCCGCAAGGGCCAACCGCCTTCTCCTGGGTTGTCTGTTCCAGGCGAGTGACAGCCTTGGCCAAGGTAGGCGGGCCTCCTCCAGAGCTAAGCACAGGTGTGCTCACACCCCACTGTCAAAAGATTTGGGTCCCCTAAGCTCAGGGCAGCTTCCCTGGAACACAGCCCACCACGTGCAGTTGTCACCTGGCCCTCATTGGACTGCCTCGTGGGAACTGGGGCTTGGACGGCGCCAAAGTGCTGATATCCACCCTTGCTACTGCCATGAAAAATAAGCCATCTGTTTATTTTGTTTGTTTGGTTTGGTTTTGATCCAGGAGTTTCCAGTCGTCCACCAGCACCCGCGGTGTTGTGACAAGCTGTTTGGCGTGTAAGCAGGACAAAAGCTTGGACCACACATCGTTCTTTGCACTGGGTTTCGCTAACTGTGGCTGGCAGTTTTGCAGAATATGCTCTCGGATGTATAAATGATACTGTGAGGTAAGTGATACTTCAGGAAGAGGCCCGCCTTAAAATCTGTTTTCTCCTCTTTTCTATAAAATCAGAACCAGGCATGTGTCTATCCAGATGACAAGGACATTTTGTTCCCCTTGTGGGCAGGTGCACTCCTGTGGCCACGCTCCGGCCGATGGGGTGGAAGAGAAGTCCTGAGAGGGCGCCTGGGGAGGCCCTTAGGAGAGCAAGCATGCACGCTGGCGCTTTCCTCCCCCTCCTCCTCCACCCTCGGGCTTGGAACATGGATGTGAGAGCTGACGCTGCATCCTGGCCTGGGAGGATGAGGGCCGAGCTCAGCAGCACAAAGGCAGAGAGGGTCCAGGTCCCTGGTGTGGTGAAGAGTCATGCCTGCCTGGACTCAGTTAGAAACAGAAATAAATCTTGTTCAAGCCACTGACATTGTGTGTCCTCTGTCATGGGCAGCTGGGTCATCCATGCATGGCGCTTGGTGCCAAAGTGGAGTCCACAAGGAAAAGACCCAAAACATGGGTGACTCACAGGCCATCGAGGCTGGCCCTGTCCAAAATCAGGGGCACTCATGCCTTCAGGAAAGACCGCACTGCCCCATCTGCCCCCATCCTGCCACACCCACGCTCTCAGCCAGCTTCGCCCCGCGCCGCCCATGCAGGGCCCACCCCAGCCCCACAGCACGGCTTCCGCTCTCGCTCAGACACAGCTGCACCCCCACGGGCTCTATTTCAGTGTCAGCTTTCAGAAGAGCAGCCCCCAGTCTCCCATTGCTCCTTCAAAATCACCTAAAAATAAGCCAGTCTCAAAACACACTGCCATAAATGTTGGTTTATGCCATGACCTACATGGTGGGATGGAGGCATCCATCGTACTTGGATGGGGGAGAGTTAGGGGAGAAGGGCCCACAGTGCCTCTCAGAACCACCCCAGGGACGACTGAATAAGCGGCCTGTGCCCAAGCTCAGCCACACACACAAAAAAACATGATTGGCCACCTCTGCCCAGCACAGCCGTCCTCCCCACAGGAAGTGAAACACTGAATTCATCACCCAATGGGAAACCCTGGAATCTAAGTGAGTGTTATTCAGGTGACATCACAGTGGTGACATCTTAGCGGAGCCCATTTTCTCATCCATGCCCCCCCCATTCACATCATATGCCAAATGCAATCAAATCCAGTCATTTATTCACTTGTCCATTTAACTCACTCTTATTGAGCAACTATTGTATGCCACACCCCGCTGCCCACAGGGAATGGAAAGCCGAGTATGGCAGGACCCACGCCCCGCGTGGCTGCAGTGTCTGGCGAGTGTCAGGTTCCCCGAGGGCAGAAAGTCACGTGTGAGCATCTGGAGATGACAGCTCACATTGAACAAAAGGAGATGCACGTGAGACTGAACCCTGACAGGTTCATGGGAGGGACTTCAGGAAGTTCAGAAAAGTCCTATGCTGTGACAACCGTCATAACACACATTTCTCAGAACAAGCCCATTCCTGTGCTCTGTGGTCAGACAGGAACTCCTATCAAACAGTTTAAAAAGTAAGCATTGCCAAGTGTCTGTCTACTGGCAACCCATTCAGAAAATCAAAAATGGCGTGTCTATGTTTACGTATTCACAGTTTCATGACGTTTCCGCTATGAATGCTTTAGGCTGCAAGTAAGAGACACATGCAATCAACCATGCTGTTTAAAAGTGGAGGTTTGTGGTTGCATCTGGATTAGGTCGCAGTCGGGCTGATAGTACTGTGCCAACGTCAACTTCCTGGCTTTGACAACATCCTGTGGTTATGTAAAATCATACAGACGATGCACAGGAACTGCCTGCACTATTTTTGCAACTTCTTGTGAGTCTTAAACTTTTTCAAAATTAAAATTATTAATAAAAGAAAAACCAGAAATTTATTTGTGCTCACCGTCAGAAACGCAGAGGCTGCCAGTGCTGATTTGGGTGTAGGTGCTGTTGATGAGCCGGCCCTTTCTGTCTGTTTATTTCTCTGCCCTCTGTCGGGGGCCTTTTATCCTGCTTCCTGCTGTCTT
>NW_017732376.1:290849-294022 GCF_001890085.2 Hipposideros armiger | reverse complement strand
TTTAATAACTACCAATTGCACCCATGGTAACCCTGTCAAGACTACCAATTTCAGTGCACAAATTTAGGATATGAACATCTCCAGCTCCCAGAACAAGAGGTTTAAATATGTCTGTAATGCTTTTATCAGCACTAATTAATAGCAGTTCTTGGCTTCAATGATTTAGTCTTAACATGTGACGACCCTTCACAAGGCAGGAGCGTCACATGCTCCTCTGTCAAACCACCCTCAAAGCCAGCCTAATGCCACCAAGCTGAACTCAGCTGAAACCGGCAGGACACTGACCACACTTATGAGAGGCTCCCGCGATGCAGGACGGTTCATCCTCCGGGCACCAGTGCTGGTGACCACCAGACCGCCTGGGACCAAGCCAATGCCAAGAGTCATTCAAAGGCATCCCAGAGGAAAACAAGGAACGTGTCTCCTTATCACAGAAGGGACCCAAATCACCACCAGATACATCCAAAACAAGACAAGTCCAGTCTGTCACTGGGGTGTTCTGGAGGCCAGTGGCGGCAGGTATTTTTGAGACCCTACATATGGGCGGGAAGAGCTTGGAAGACCCCCTGGGCAGGACTAAACGGTTCTCTAGCGGTCTTAAGACACTCACCAGCTTTCTGAGCCATTTTTAAAACCATGAATTTAAATGCTGCCAGTTTTCAATGACCTCTGCTAATGCCGATGTAGAAAGGCACAGATCCTTCAAAATCAGAGATGCTAAGAGTGTTTGTATTTATCCTGGAAAGGCAATTCGTATTTACATGTGAATGAGAGCAAATCCAGAGTTCTGATAAAATGGTGCAGGCCTGATGAGGCCACACACGCGTGGCCCTCCCCCCTTTCACACGTGGTACTGGCGATGAGCTGGGTCCCCTCTGAAGCTGGACAGCATCTGACAGCCTGCCCTGGAGTGGCACTATGACCCTGAACACCCTGGGCTGAGCTGGGGGAAGAGACCTCCACAGGACAGGGGACCACCGATGCTGTTCACACAAACAGAAGGGGGACGTGGCTAACAGACACGCTTTTGAGTGGCTCCTGCAGGGCCTGGAAACGCTCTCATTTCGCTCCTTCATGTTTTCCAAAAAAGTCCTCAGAGTACTTGCTTTAGTCAAAATGCACCGTGTGGAGACCCTGCTCTGGTCCTTGAGCCCCCAGCAGGAGCTCATACCTGAGGAGTAAGGACACAGCTCTACCCAGCGACCTACAGGGGTCAACAGGCGGTTAGACGCTTCTGTAGACAGCACTCCTTTGGCCTTCAGCACGGCCCTAGTGGGCTTGGTGGGAAGACAAGAGCTGTTTTCCAAAAGCACAGAGACCTTGGTTTGCCTGAGTTTCTTCTTCAGGTTTATAGTGAGAGACCTCGCTTGCCCAGGGAGCAGCTCAGCCCACCAGTGAGGATCTTCACTTTCAGAGGGTGGGCACCCAAATCAAATGTCAACGTTCAGCAGGAGACCTCCACGTCCCGCGGCCAAGTCTAAGAGTGAGCCGCCAGGGTGAGCGAATGTCCCCGGGGAACCCTCCTCAGTCACAGGGCAGCTCCAAGCAGATCGCTGAGGAGCTGTGTGATTCCAAAGAGATTCACCGCCTCTCTCATCTTACCCTGCCATCAGCCCTGTTTCCTGCCCGTTTAGAGAACATTCACATCAGACAATCCCCCATTAGACACTCAGACCCACCCTCACCTCCGTTCTTATCCTCAGCAAATGCCGGTGGCTCCCCGTGAAAGTCGCCCAGCACCTGCCCTGCCCCCACCCTGGCCCACGCCATCCCGAGCACACTGAGCACCCAGGGATGACTTCCTAACGAGTTTCTTCAGCACCCCGCTTGTTGTGACACCCCAGAAAACATTTCTCCATCGGTGGGCCACAGGCACATCCCCCAACAAGATCAGAACCTTGGGGAGCGCAACCCTCTTCCGGACGTGTTCCTTCTTTCAGGGCGCCGCCTCAGCACGGGAGGCGTTGCACGCTGAGTCTGCTGTGCTTTGAGTTCACTTCCCCTCTTAGTGGTCAGTCTCCTGTTGCTCATTAACATGTTTGACACNTCATTTAAGCCACCACAGGTAACTAATAGAAGCCACACAGGCCAGAACCAGGTCTTGTGCTCACAGCCACTGGCAAAGAGGAATGGGGTCGCACGGCTGGCTTGGGCCAACCTTGATTCCACTCGTGGAACCAGCCTTGCCTGCTCTCAAGAAACTTCACACGTTATAAACGGGGGTTTTGCTAGTGGAGAAGTTGGGGAGGAGACACAAGTGTGGGTTCTGGTAGGCGGAAACTTTACCTCTGACATATACAAAGGCTCCCTGGAGGGTTAATGATACAGCTTTAGCTATAAGTTCTTACCCAATAGACATAAAACTCATAAAAAGGAAAGTAAACCACAAAGTCAGGAGAAAGGTGAACTTAGATGATGAAACCTGGAGCTTCTGTGTTAGGATTAAAAGTAGAGCTGTACTCTCTTCCCGGGCTGTTACTCCATCCATGTACCACAGAAACGCACTCCCTTAAATAAAGTTAATGGCATAATATTGGTGTTTCCTCCAGCTTGCTTAAACTTGGTCCCATCCCAACAACGTGTCTTGGTGGTGAGAGATGAATGCACCTGTGTTTTACTATGACTGATTTGGGAACCCAAAAACACTAGTTAAAGTCAGTATCTGCAGAGGCACGCAGGGCACCTGGCATGATGGGTCTCACTCTGCTCAAGGCTTTTGGGGATGTGCATAAAATGAAATGTAAGAACCATCATTTACCAGGATTCCATGAGAAATTGTAACACCTGGATTTCAATGAAAAAAAACAACAACACCAGGGACTGGAAAATACACTTATATCGGACAATCTAGGTGACCAAGGCTATAAACAATATGGCAAGAGAGTGGGAAAAACTTCCCATCCAAAGCCCTGGGCTGAGGATTGCGGTAGGAAGGGATAGGGCCGAGACCCCCAAAATCTCAGCCCAGTTATGTTGGAAGGTGCAGCCTTGGGAACTCTTCAGAAAACTGTCACTGCTTCAGTGATCAAGAGCCCAAAGTCACAGCCAACATTAATGAAGAACATGCTTCCAGGAACATTTATTTAAATGTATCGCCCCTGTACCCACTGCCTTCACCAAAGTCCCCATGGATACAGAGATGCTCTGAATTCCTCTGCCAGCCAGCAGGTCTT
>NW_017732376.1:278874-285896 GCF_001890085.2 Hipposideros armiger | reverse complement strand
GTCACAATAACAAGAGGAAAAAACTTAGGTATGCATCTAATAAGAAATGTGCTAGACTACCTGCAACTATTACAGAAGGTCTAAAGAAAATACAGAAGAGCCCGCCTGCCCTCATCACCTATCACCAGGCTCAGTAACCAAGCTGCAGTGGAATGGTGGCGACCCCTTGAGGCCAACACAGGGAACTGTCTAATTTAAACCACCCGACATCTCTAGTCTCTTAGAAGAATCAGGAATAGTGGTTAGAATCATGAACAGACAGAGATTTTCCTTTCTCTTCTGGTGCTGCTCACACCCAAGGTATTTCCACCTAAGGGGATCATTTCCTCACACTTTAGTGGAAAATGCCTCCTTTCTCCTATTTTAACATTCTTGTCTAAGGAGAACAATTTTTTTCCCTTTTATTTCTACTTATGAGTGAAAATATAAAAAATTACTCTAGTTATGCTTGGAACCTGTATCAAGGTAACAGAAATAGAGACTTTGACATGAAATCAAACATCATCATTCACTGATTCTCCCTAAAAGGCCCCTTTCCAGAAATGTCACAAATCCTCCTTTCTAAGCACAACTCCAGCTTTTTTAAAAGCTCTAAAATTGCTGATTACCTTTTTCATTTATGCATTTGCTCCTTATTAGTTATTACAGACATAGCATTTTCTAGCCTTTGAATGCTCTCTGTGTTAGTCAGAATAAGGTAGTTAATGGTACAGTAACAAACTAATCTGGAAATCTCAGTGGTTTTGTACATAAGTGTTCATTTGTGTCCCTCGCAAAATCTACTGTGATTTCATCCATTTTCTAGGGACTCTTAACTTCTGAACAGAGGTTCAGAGGACCAGATGAATTGCTTGTTACACCTACACTGTCTATATCCCGTGGTTTCCAGCTCACTGCCTCGGTGGGAGAGAGGTGTAGAGTCATATATCCTCTTTCAGTGCTTTAAAAGCCCAGCAGTGAGGTTTCTGATCTTGTTTATGATCACTGTCCAGAGCTTGTCACACAGCCCTACCTTACTCCAAGGGCTGGAAAATGTAAGTGTCACAGGAATATTCACTGAGCACTAAATGCCCCACCATACAATAAATTTCAAAAGAATTTTAAGTTTGATAATGTTGAGAGAGGAGTAGGTGTAACCAGAATTTCCACCCCACACGTACCACTATCCATGAGAAAATGCAATCTTAATCAGTTGTCAACTCCTGTGTTACTTTAACAAATACCCCCCCCCCGCAAAAAAAAAATAGAGAGAAGGGCAAAGCAGTTCCCTTCCAAATAAACTCCTGAAGGAATACTGTTCGTCAGGTCCCACTGCTGAGATAAAGAGCCGGGCTCAGACATCTAGAGCATGTGTGACGATGAAGAAAAGGAAAGTAACAAACAGTGAGAAGGCACCAGACAAGCGCTGCCACAATTCTTGTGGACTGTAAACAATGTAACACATTTATGAACAGAGAGGAGGAGTATTAAACGCAGCCCAGTCTGGCAGCTGCGCCACTTTGGGCCTCGGTGGAGGAACAGCACCCCCCAGTGGCCCCCCCATGGAACTCGCGGTTCCCGTGCAGGCACGGGCTTCTGATCTTGGCTTTATTGCCTGGGTTGAACTGTCATACTTTGCTGGGCACTTTATTTTTTTGTTTGTTTTTGTTTTTTTGTTTGTTTTATTTTATTTATTTTTTGTTGTTAGTTTCAGGTGTACAGAACTATGCAATAGTTATCCTTTTCACCCTTTGCACAGAAACAAACCCCCTCCCCCATCTACTGCCCTCCCACCCCTGATATCATGCTTATCTATTACAATTCCATTGACTCCATTCCCACACTCTACTCCACGTCCCGTGACTATATGTATATATAATTGTAGTTGGCATACATTATTATTCAACATCAGCTTCAGAAATACAGTGCAGTGGTCAGGCCTCTACACCAACTATGAAGTGGTCCTCCTAACAAGACATGAGTCCATCTGGCCCCCTAAAAAGTATTTAGAACATTATTGATTATATTCCCCAGATGCTGGGCACTTTAAATTGCTTCCAGAAGAACTGGCGAAGCACAATCTTATATAACTGTCTACCACAGATGATTTTTCAATTCGCTTCAGAGATCATCAGCGCCACTAAAAAAGGTGTAGCGAAGCCGCACAACAGTCCTTACTATTGCGATAGTCCAGAAGGCAGGCAGCAAAACGGGGCAGAAGAGAGGAGGCAGGTGATGAGTGAACACAGAAAACATGATTGTGAAGATGACTCAGAAGAAAACTGCCTGTGTCCAGAGCTGAAGGCATAAAGCAGCGATCCAACGTACGTGGAACAGGGTGAGATGAGAAGGTTTACCTTCTGGTAGCTGACCGAGACATGAGACAAGTCCTACTGTGCTTCCCTCTTGCAGACCCTGTGGACACACACACACAAGCATGCACACGGAGTCGGGACAAAGATCTGCTGTGACTACCCACTGGGCTCACTGAGGAGGTGGCCAGGTGAGAAGAGAGAAAATAGCAGCATCCCCTGACACCCAGAAGTGGCCGGGCCTCACTCCAGGCTTGATGTTCTCCTAAGCATGATCTCACAGAACACCAACCTCAGACAAAGTTACTCTGAGACCACAATGAAGTGAGACCAAGCAAGGCCCCTTCATAACTTTGTCTAAACACAGACAAAAACGAGGTCACTGTGCCACCCCCAGAATCCTAATACACCCCCACCCCCGCCACCGCCAAAATGAGTGAGCAAGGGCTGGCCAAGTGGCGCGTTGGTTAAGAGCTGGCTTGGGACGCCAGAAGGCACCAGTTTGGATCTCACATGAGGGCCAGTGACACTGCCCTCCACAGCTAAGATGCTGAACAACAGCTCAACCTGGAGCTGGGCTGCTGTGAGTCGCCGGCAACAGAGNAGCAAGAACCGTAAATGACATTTCAATGCACCTTCCCACGTTCGCAGGAAGAGTATGTCTTCTCCTCTTTCCAAAGAGCTGAGACAGAAGTACAATGTTCGATCCATGCCCACCCGAAAAGATGATGAAGTTCAGGTTGTCCGAAGATACTATAAAGGGCAGCAAATTGGCAAAGCAGTCAGGTTTACAGGAAGAAATACGTCATCTACATTGAACGAGTGCAGCAGGAAAAGGCTAACGGCACAACAGTTCACGTGGGCATTCACCCCAGAAAGGTGGTTATCACTAGACTAAAGCTGGACAAAGGCCGCAAAAAGATCCTTGAACAGAAAGCCAAATCTCGCCAAGTAGGAAAGGAAAAGGGCAACTAAGGAAGAAACAATTGAGAAGATGCAGGAATAAAGTAATTTTATATACAACAGTTTTCATTAAAAACTGTTAAAATGAAAAAAAAAGAAGGAAAGAAAATACTATGAGCAACTGTATGCCAACAAATTAGATAATCTGAAAGAAATGGATAAATTCCTAGAAACATACAATCTTCCAAGACTGAATCAAGAAGAAACAGAAACTCTGAATAGACTGACTACTACCAACGAAATTAAATCATTAATCAGCAAGCTCCCAACAAACAAAAGTCCTGGCCTGGATGGCTTCACAGGTGAATTTTACCAAATATTTAAAGACTTATTCTCCTCAAACTATTCCAAAAAATCCAGAAGAGAAGGCTCCAAGCTCATTTTACAAGGCCACCATTACCCTGATCCCAAAACCAAACAAAGACATTACAAAAAAGGAAAACTACAGGCCAATATCCCTAATGAACACAGATGCAAAAATCCTCTACAAAATATTAGCAAACCAAAGTCAGCAATACATTAAACAGATCATACACCACGATTAAGTGGCGTTCATTCCTGGTATGCAGGTTGGTTCAATATCCACAAATCAATTAATGTGATACATCACATAAACAAAATGAAAAATAAAAATATGGTCATATCAATAGATGCAGAGAAAGCATTTGACAAAATCCAGCATTCATTTATGATAAAAACTCTCAGCAAAGTGAGAATAGAAGGAACATATCTCAACATAATAAAGGCCATATGTGACAAACCCACCATGGTGTCTGGTTATTTCAGAACCTTCCACGGAAGCCCTTACAAGTTTGTCACTGGAAGACGTAACCTCCAGTTCTGTGCAAAATTCAACTAAGTGAATCCTCTCACTGCACACAGAAGCTCTCACTGCAGGCCTAGAGTTAACCAGCACCAATCTGTGACGTTGTGTCATTCGTAGCAGAAAATGAATTTGAGCTGAAGTGTTAATGGCAAGGAATGACTTCACCTGTCTCCCTCCTTCTCTGGGAACACTGTCCTATACCAAGAGGTCAGCAGCCTGGAAAATTATCAGTCCAGAGGCTTCAAAAGGAAAATTTCAACGTCGCCAAAGGCATGAACTGAAGGAGGGAGAGCAGCAGCAGCAACAAGCCCAGCGGGCAGCCAGCTGCTCTACAGAGACGCCTCCCAGTGAGAAACAGAGAGCCATAACCAGCATGTTCTCAGACAGCCACGCTGCAGGTGGGTCTCCGCAGGACAGGATGCGGGCAGCTCAGGAGGCCGGGGCCACAAAGCGTGGGCTAGGGCCTGGGGAGAGCCCACAGGAGCTGGCAGGGCTGGCAGGTGCCCGGGTCAGGGGCTGCTTCCATCCAGGAGGCAAGGCCATGGCCAAGCTCCTCGTGGGAGAAGCTGGCAAAGGCTCAGTGGGCTGGGGTCAGATCGGGCTCTTCTCACACCTCAGAACTGGGAAGCAAAGATGATAAGAGCAGCCTCGTTCACCCGTTTGGAACAATGCTGCTTGTGAGAAAGACGAAGACAAGAGGGAGCTTGGAGCGTCCAGTCTTCCGGGCTTCCCCGTCCAGCTGGGGTACCGGCCGCCCAGGGCAGGGCATCCAGTACAGTAACTGCAGGCTCACAGTGCAAGCAAGGCTGGAGCTGCTGGCACACTTCCTGCCTGAGAAGTTATGCCCAAGGCCTCCAGGGCTGGTGGGGCCAGGAGCACGGCCTCCCTGCTGGGCATCACATGTTAAATGTGCTGCAATCCTACAGGAGCGTCCTGGATCATGGTGGCAGACAGAACGAGACGCATCTCTCTCCCCTTGCTCTTGCTCCAAATTCTTAGAAATGACAAAGGAAAAACACATACAAAACCAGAACAAATCCATTAGGCCTATGACATGAGAATGAAGTGCAGCTTTAATGATGAGGCCGCTGAGATTTTTAGGTTGTTACATCAGCTCGCTTTAATTACGCAAAGACAAAACTTAGTAACCTGAAAGATTAATAATTAAAATAAGTAATTAAAACCTAAAATATATGACATGATTTTAGCAATTGGATGGCAAGAAAATTGATGTTTGGGGGAGGGGGTTGTCACTTCGAGGGGTTAAAGTATAACTATTGCACTGTGTTGTACAGCTGAAACTAATTCTAAAAAAAATGTGTATTTCACAATAAAAGATAATTTTAAAAAATAAAATAATTCAAAGGTTAAAAAATAAAAAGACTGGTAAAATGGATCACTGTTATCTTGTGACAGGATACTTGGTAAAACCATTGCCTACTATTTCTTGGCGGCCAGGCCACATGCCAGTAGGTCTTGTAGTTCTACAGAAGAAGACAAACAGAGAACGTCAGTGGCATGTACTGGCAATTGATTCTCTTGAAAAGCAATTACAAAAAAGAGATGAGTTCAGGAAAGGAGGGGCTCGTGCGCAAGCAGTCATTATAGGAAACAAGAGTCCAGAAATNAAAAAAAAAAGTTATCTTTGAGAGAATTAGAAGCATAACTAAAATTAGCCTTCTTTCTACTTGCAGCTGTTCTCTTCAAAATAAGGAACCTGGGGCTTTGCAAAGGCTGCCTGCTGCCCTTCTCTGTTATTACAGCTGAGTGTGTTTAAAAATGGCTCTGCACCACTAAAACTACTAAAACTAAAGCCCCCATAGCTACCTGGACAGGCCACTGCCAAATCATGGGGCCAAATCCAGGTTGTTTTTAAAACAGCATCTATAAAACCATCTATAAATAGAGAGGCTTTCCCATCATATTTAATCACTGCATTTTAATGAAAACACACTTCCCCGGGTAAGGGCTGGGAGACTGCCCCACAGCGCTTGCAGCCCAAATGGCACAGATCAACACAGGGCTCCCCGCTGAAGGGGAGGCCGGCTCCAGCTCCAGGAATCCAGGGTGGGGGTGTCACTGTGCCTTAAGTGCCTTTGTGGGTTCTCATTCCAGGCCAGTGAGCGAGTCCAAAGCTGCCTTTGGAGACTTCCCTGGGTATTTCAAATCCTTCAAAGTATGTGCGTATTTCTAGAAATTTAGTGAAGACCGAAATGACTTGTATTTAAGGTGAATGTGGTCTGCACAGCTCTTCTCTGTGAGCTGAAGGAGAATTCCTGAGGGCCACTAGACAGATGCCACAGCTTCAGTGTCTGTGGGCAGACAGGCAGGTCTGAGAGGAGCTGAGCTGGGAGGGGGTGGGAACACCTGCTGTGTGCCATCTCCCAGGAAGAGGGTTCACTCCTCCCTTGGGCTGGCCCAGAATGGCGGTGCTTCCACCTCTGCCAAGGCCCAGGTGGGAGGCCAGTGTCTGAGCTAGTCCTGCCTGGCGGCTCCAGTCAGCCTATGTGATGACATGTGTCCAAGGAATAAGCACCACATCAGACAAGAAATCCATTCTACTTCTTGTTATGAAAGCTTATCCTCCATGTCTCTGGCTCCAAATGGCTCCATCTCCTGAGCTGTAGATGGATTAAAGGCTCCATTCGAAAAACATAGGGTAGCTTACTGGATAAGAAAACAAGACTCTTGTGCTGGCTACAAGAGACCCACCTCAGATCGAGAGACACACACAGATGGAGAGTAAAGGGATGGGAAAAGATTTTTCATGCAAATGGAAACGAGAAAAAACCTGGAGCAGCAATACTTGTATCAGACAAAATAGACTCTAAAACAAAGACTATACTATGAGACAAAGAAGGACATTACATAACAATAAAGGGATCAATCTAACAAAAGCATGTCACCCTAGTAAACATCTATGCACCCAACATAGGAGCTCC
>NW_017732376.1:261589-271874 GCF_001890085.2 Hipposideros armiger | reverse complement strand
GACTGAAGAACAAAAGGACAGCAACTTGTCTGTTCCCCTTCCCCCAATTCCCCAGCACTGTTCCCATCCCCCAATTCCCCAATAAAAATTAAAAAAAAAATGTGAGTGAGCGATAGTTTAGCAATTACCACTTCATCTTCTCTCTAGTCGGCCCTCCCCATAGATAAGATGTATGGGGACCCCCAACCATAGACTGGCCCCCTCTTTCTGACAGTATCCAATCTGGAGTTTACCTGCTTCCTTACATCCTCATCCAAATCACCCACACAAAGCCCAAATCCTATACCTAGTTCTTTCTAGCACCCTCTCTGCCCATGGTTCCTTGTGGAGTAACAAAGCCAGCTGCTCAACCTTCAGGTACACTCCTGGTGGCCCTAGGCTGGAGAGCACAACATAGGAACGAAACCATCCCAGCTGACGAGAATGCAATACTCCTATATGCTCACTGGAATGACCATAATAAAAAAGACTGGCACTACCAGTGCAGGCAAGGAGGAGGAGAACTTGGAACATTCACCCCTTGCCAGGGGGATGGAAGATGACACAGCCACTTTGGGAGGCGCTTTGGTAGTTTCTTTAACAGTGACACTTATCACACAACCCACCCATTCAACTCCTAGGTACCTACCCCCAAAAAATGAAAACACATGTCCACACAAAGACTTTTGCACAAACATTCACAGCAGCAGCACTGACAATAGCCCAAAACTGGAAGCCATCTAAATGCCCATCACTAAGCAACTTAGCAAAATATGGTATATCCGTGCAATGGAATTGTACTGAGCAGCTGAAAGAAACAGACCACTGATGCGTGGAGGAATCTCAGACCATTATCTAAGTGGAAGAAGACAGATGCACAAGAGTGAGTACCTTGTATATGATTCCACCGATGTGAACTTCTCTAAAAAAGACAAAAAAACATAGAAACCAAAAGAAGAGCAGGAGTTGCCTGTGGCTGGGAGTGGAAGCAGGGTTCACTGCAAACGGCCAGCGGGGAGCTTTTGGGGTGATGGAAAATGCTCTACAACTGGAGTGTGGTGATGGCTGCACAGTAAAAAGCATTGAACTCACATCCTTACATTCTTAATAGTAGATCAATTGCATGTTATGTAAATTATAACTCAATAAAGCTGTAAAAATAAATAAATAAAAGAAAGAAACCCTGCAAACAATGGTTATGCAAAGGTGCATTATAAAAAGCTTTTAAGACTTACTGGAGGGCCCCACCTTAAACAAATGAGCTCTCATTTGTATTACTAAATTCAGGTGTCACAGAAAGTGGAGCTGTGTGTCGGTAAGCCCACCTCCAAGGTGGCCCTGTACCCCAGAGGTGTGCCAGTAGAGGGGCGTCTACTGCAGTTCACTTATCAGACAGCGTGTACCTGCGCCAGCAGCTCCGCACAGAGCGACATGGAAGGTTACGTGGCACAGCCCCTGTGACGGTCAAAGGGGTGGGAAGCGTCATCAGTCAGGCTTATTTGCAAAACAGTCTTCTCATCTGACACTAAACATGTTCGCTTTGACATTGTCATTCGGGTTCCGAAAAGGAGCTGGGAAACACAAGATAACACGTATTTATGTGTTCCAAATGTCCCCAGGATTGGTGTGGTACTGCTGGGCCTTCAGATGAAGGACAGCCTGTGACAGCAGCCTCCTGTGGCACTCAGACAAGAGGCCCCATGCGTTCGAACGGCCCTTCCGGCTGGCCGGGCTCCTGACAACACTGCCCACCACCACTTCTCATGTCACAGCCTCCATACCGAAACCGGGCTCTCCCAAGCCCTGGGTGTTAGAAGCAGTGGCGTTTAACAACGGGCTCTCCTGGGGACAAAAGGGACCTGGTTTGTAGTGTTTGTAGTGTCTGCTGGCTCCCACTCGTCCTGGGGGCCCCCACTTAGGAACCTTGGGACTACACACATTAGTGGCAGAGGCGTGTCTCGTCAGCACGCTTCCATAGGTTTGAGGATTGGTTGGTGACTAGGAGTGACAGAGACCATCTTTGCAGAAGTGACAGATGACAGACAGACAGACACATAAAGCTTCAAAGCTTGCAGAGAATGTGGACATGTGATAGCTTTGTAGTTCTGGCTTCGACGTGGGAGCAAAACAACGCGCCATATAACCCTTTAGAGATACTTTTCAAATACGGAAGACACCTGTAGCTCAATTTTTCCCTAAACCGTTTGAAAAAAACTCCCATCTTCAAATTTCCATTCCTGGGGGCGTGAACGGTGAGCACTAATTATGCATCAACTATTCAAGATACAGAGCAAAGCCATCACCAG
Source organism: Hipposideros armiger (assembly GCF_001890085.2). Classification (NCBI taxonomy): domain Eukaryota; kingdom Metazoa; phylum Chordata; class Mammalia; order Chiroptera; family Hipposideridae; genus Hipposideros; species Hipposideros armiger. The sequence goes on along the minus strand of NW_017732376.1, from coordinate 269,589 downwards.
CCAACAAGTGAGTGTCCCAGGCTTCTGCACCTCTGTCCATCTGAGACTGACCAGGAGGCAGGCAGCCTCATCTCTGCCTGTCCACGGAATCCTGGCCCTGACACGGCGCATAGACACTACCCCGCCGGCGGAGGAGGAAGGGGTGCCAGGCCAGCAACACGCGGCATGTTTGAGAGACAGAAGAACGTGCCTTAGTCTGAAAGGCCTCCCAAGGAAGTGAGCCTGAGCTGATCTCTGAAGGGTAAGGTTAGCGGGAGCACCGGGAGGCAGGACCAGCGTGTTCCAAGGCCCTGAGGTCGAGGCCGTGTGTGTGTGTGTGTGTGTGTTTGGGAAGTGGGGGAGCGTGAAGAAGCCCGAACTCCAGGCACAGGCAGGTCTGGGAGCCGACGGCGCCCACAGCGGCCAGGACTTACCAGCTTGGGCTCTAGAGCTGAGCACGTGTGACACTTTGTAGCAGCCACTGTTGACATGGCCCTAAGACGTGTGGATGGACGCACATCTATCCACAAGTGGACAGGTCCCTAGCTCTTTGCCTCCTTGTCCTTCCGTTACCTTGTCTGTCTCAGCGGTGCTGAAGAATCGTCACCCAGGGCATGATCACAACTACTTTCATAATTTTCTCTGTGTCTGGGTTTTTAAAAACTCATTAAATACAGAAAAGTACAAAACAATATGAAAGCGATATGAAGGAAAGGTACCCAAGTATTAACGTTTGCTAAACCATGGATGCTGGTACCTCCATACTTTGCTTTTAAATCCTTCAAAATCCTTATGATCTCCAGTTACTAGTAAAGACGAGCTCAAAGAATTGTTTCAAATCGTCTTGTACACGTTCTTCATCATCCCTTTGAGTTACCTGTCTCAAGGCTTAAAGTTAGAAATACAAATATGACCTTGCTTCTTGCCCTGCAAAGTTCGTGTTTGGGTAATTATGTCATAGGTACAGGAGTTATTTGCTTGAGACCAAAATTAGGCTCTAACTAAAGGCAACAGGAGTTAAACCACAGCCAAGTGATCTAACTGTATTTCAATCCCACTTCCATGAACTTAATTGTCGGGGTCCTGGAGGGGGATAGTTTTCCCACTAACTTTATCTGAAGGCAGACCTAGTTCACACTTTTTCGTATAAACTGCATTGAGAATGACCACAGCCAATGTGCCATTTTGTTTTTATTAAAAATAAACATTTGAAGATATAATACATGTAAAACATCTCAGACGCTGTCCAAATTGTCACAGATTTTGACTTAGGCCTGAGTCTGGGTTGGTGCCAGCTGTTTATTTGTCAAGGAACAAAGTCTTTGTAGCACCTAAGTATATACAAACAACTGAGGCTCTGATTAAAGAAATTGTTTAAACTTTCCTTTGTATACATGGATTCTGGTTCCTACCAAATGCTGAGCTTGCATGACCCCGGGCTCCCTTGGCCAAGATGAAGGTGGAGAACTCTGGAGATAAAACACCAAAAAACAGAGGTGGGGTCAGAGCTGTTTATAGCTCAGGGGGTGGCAGGTTGGGCGGGGCAGGGCACCTGTCGCCCATGGGGGGATAAAGCAGAGAAGGAACGTGGGAGTTTGGTCGGTATCTCCCAGCCATTGTGCTGAGATAGTGTCTGTCCCCAGAACTGGGGCAACTCATCTCTGGTCCAGACGCCACCAGAGAAACTTCCGGGGACTCCAAATGCTCTGTGTTTGCTAGAGGCTGAGAAAGGTAAGAGGAGACGGACAAGCCTCAGGCTGTAGCTTGTCCGTGTATTACAAGGCTGGGGGGTTCCAGTGTTAGAGTGTTTCCCCCAGTGCTGCTTCTCCCAGCCAGTTAGTGGGTGAAGCCCCCAGCTGAGGCGGAGTTGGGGGGCGTGGTGGGCAAGGCTATATTTTCTGTGCTGGGTCCTGGTCCACCAGGTCCTCCACCCCCATGCCTTCACTCCCTGGGCCTTCCTCTGTAGCTGGGCTGACAGAGCAGCCAATATCCCTGAGGGAGAGAAACTTCAGGCCAAAGATGAAGATGTTCTGACCACACTCCATAACATGACTTGTCTGCATATTCTTTCAACCATCTGGCCAAGAGTCCCTCCTGGGAAGAACGCAGAGAAAAGATGATGCTGACACCCTCATACGCTGGGGGATGGGCCCATGAGTACCCAGCCAGTGTCCTGCTCCTTATGTAAGGAACCCCCTTTCTTCAGCTGTCCCTTCTGCACAGTAGCTTATAGTCACCCATTCTCCTGGGCTTCTCCACACTGTCCTGCCCCCTGTGCCAACGTCTCTGATCACATCCATTGCACAGAAGCTGCAATCATTCCCCAGAACATGAGACAGGGGAAAATAAATATCATTCATTTTTAAATGATCTACAAACCAGTATTTTTACTCATTCATTAATATAACAAGTCTGAATTACTGAGGTTCCACATCATAAAAAACATCAAGAACCAAGTGATTTTAGCCTAGCCAGAATTTTTTCCCATTTATTTTTCTGTATCTATTAAGTTGGATAAGTTCACCCCTGTTGTAAACGTGGAAAAAAATAACTTGGAAAAAGATTAAAAGTGCAAATAATGTTAAGTTTCCCCCCCCAAAAAAAATATAAGTCACAATAATTAAAGTCTTGGTTTTATTGTGTTTTTTTTTTAATCCTCCAGAACAATTTCATTGGTTACAAAAACAGCCTTTCCTGGAATAAAAAATCAGTTACTAAATTCTAAAATCAGTTACTAAATTCAGTTACTAAATAAAAAATCAGTTACTAAACCCTCAAAACCTCCAAGTTGTTACCAAGATCTGGCCCATGCTACACATGGGAACGCTAACTTGCCCTAGACGCCGTGTGTGAGAGCAGATGCAGGGATTCTCATAGCAACGAGAACAGGCTGCCTTCCAGAAGCCATGCCACCAAGTAGAGAGAGAGGAGTGTCACCCATGAGCACGGTAACAGCTGGTGGGACACATACATTACTGCCACATGCTTTGGGAGTGAAAAAGTGGAATGAGTCACTTCCAACTGAAGTAATAGGGAGGTTTTAAGATGCAGTGCCCATTGTACCAAGCCAAATGTGAGACAGAAGTGCAGGACTAATGTCCATCCAATTGGGTGGCAGGTGTGAAGGGTTGGAGCCAGCATCTCGGTCCCTGGGACGCCCACACATCCTATGCCTGTCTTCCGGTGCCTCCCACACAGCTTCCCATCAGCAAGCCCTTGTCTCTTCCCTTCTCTCAGAGGAATGGGTGCACCCAGTGGGTATGATGGAGGCAGCGGGAAGCTGGGGGAGAACTGGCAAATTCGGCTCTTTTCTTGCATCTAAGGAGATTCCCACACACGTCATGCCTTAAATAAGCGACTGAGGATTACAGGGTCACGGCCACTCCACTTTCCACAATGCAGCCATAAACCTAGAGGAACTGTACAAAATGTAGGCACAAGCCCTAACGATGGTTTTCCAAAATCATCTGTACACTCATGTTATTTTTTCAAAAGGCAAGGTTCAGCTTGAGCAGGCAACGCGACTCAGAGCTTGTGGGGCTGCCCTTGTGCACTATGGGGTACACATCCACAAATGATGTGAGTCCCAAAAGTGCGATTCATCTTCTGCTTTCACCCCATCCTACTCATCACTTCCGGCTCCGTCCCATTCACCTCCCAGGACAGGAAGACTGGGAGCAAAGCCCCGTGCAAACGCCGGTCCATTTCTCAGGTAATACAACAGTGGCCACGCGTGTCTTTAAAACCAAACAGCTCTCAACTATGATTTCATGTATATTTAGTCACGGGATGTGAAGTCTAGTGTGGGGAATGGGGTCAGTGGAATTGTAATAGATATGTATGCTATGGGGGGAGGGGTGGATTGGGGGAAGGGCAGTTGTCGCTTTGTGAGGGGTGAAAAGGATAACTGTTGCATTGTTTTGTACACCTGAAACTAACTAAATAAAACTGCTCAATTAAATCTCAATGCCATGATCACAATTCATTCCTCACATGGTGTCCAAACTAAACAGATTTCTTGTGGGCCCATTTCCTGTATAGTCTTCCTCCAGAAAGTCCAGATCACTATTTCGAGGTCTGATGAAACAAATCCAAATTCATACCATTTGCTAAAAATTAGAGATAAATACAAGAATCTTCCTGGCAACTTTAAAATAGCCCCAAACTGGAAACATCCCAAATGTACATCAAGAAAAGGATAATTCTATTCTGGTTTATTCGGACAATGGAATCTGAGAGTGCCCTAGGGGCTGCTACAATGGAATACCACAGACTGGGTGGCTCAAACATTTATTTCTCATGGTTCCTGGGGCTGCAAGCCCAAGATCAGGCTCCAGCAGGTCCTGTGTCTGGTGAGGACCCACTTCCTGGTGTGTGGATGGCCAGCTTCTCACTGTGTCCTCACGTGGCAGACAGCAGAGCGCTCTGGTCTCCTCATCACCTTATCAAGGCACTCATCTCATTCGTGGGGACTCCACCCTCATAGCCAAATCACCTCCTAACGGCGCCTCCTCCCACTAACACCACATTGGAAATTTAGGATTCAACATATGAATACTGGGGACACACAAACATTCCACGTATAGCACACAGTGGTGAAAACGAATAAACTCCTGATGGCTGTAACAGCATGGATGAATTTCAAAGACATGGTTAAGTGAAAGAAGCCACATAAAAAGCAGGTACTGTGTGGCCACCATCTATGTCAAGTTCAAGGCCAGGCAAAGCCAATCTTTTGTGACAGAGGTCAGAGTAGACATTCCTCTTGGGGGACGGGGTTAGTGACTTAAAAGAAGCACAGCAGTGGTCAGGCATCTATCTACACAGGCCATGAAGTGTCTCCCTAAATAAGACAAGATGCCACCGTGCTGGACACCTGAAGCTGAAGATGAATACTACTGAATGTCAACTATAATTAAATATATATACAGTCACGGGATGTAGAGCACAACACAGAGAATAGAGGCAGTGGAACTGTAACAGCTATATACGATGTCAGAGGGGTAGTAGATTGGGGGACGGGGGTTATCACTTTGTGAGGGGTGTAAATGTCTAACTAGTACATTGTTCTGTACACCTGAAACTAATACAAAAAAGAAACACAGCAAGTTTTTGAATAACATCGTTTTGTTCACAATCATTTTGTCCTAACATTGATGAGATGCCGTAGGAACTTCACTCTTGCTTACGTCAGTTAGCCTAGAGTAAAACTGGTTTCGTCAGCCATCGTTTGCTGCAGTTTTGACAACCAACCATGATGGGAAGCGAGGGCTTACTGTATGAGGAGGAATCCCGGGGTGGGTGGCAATCTCTGTGTCTGACTCTGGCTGGTGGTAAGTTCCAGTACGTGGCATTGTATAGGGCTGCACACTCGGTGACCAGGGAAGTAAGAAGCAATAAATAAATGTGCCCAGCAGGAATTCAGAGATTTCCCTTAGGTGTCTTGCTAGATGCGGGTATAACAGCCAAAATTATAATGCCACTGAGGGCAGATGCTGGGGCCTTGAGCACTGTTAGGAATCCCACAGCATTTGAACCCCAGGATCATAAAACATTGGGACAAGGAGATCAGGGAGACAGTTTAAGCCATGATCCTCAGTTTACAAACTCAGAAGTGAGGGCGTTGAGGCCTCTGTGGATGGACACACATTACCTGGGGAAGCAACGCTTTCGGTCAGCGGAGCTCAGCCCTGGCTGCACATCAGCAATGCGAACATCGCTTTTGGACATTGACACCCAGGCTGCACCCCACCCCAACGAAATCCTAATCTCTGGAAGGAGGCCCAGCAGCCATAGTTTCCGAGCTGCCCAAGCGACTGTGATGAGCGGTGAGGGCGCAACGATGACCGCTTGGCTTTCTCACAGCACTCACATCTTAGCTGAATTTCCTTTTTGATCCGTCTGCCCAGCAACTCACAGAGCCCTGAAGCAATAGGCCCGAGGGGTAAGTTTTGTTGGGAACCAGGGGGTGTGGGAAGAGGGAGAGCCCTATGTGCAGGGGCCCCCCCCACCCCCGCCCCCGCCCTTGCCTGCAGCCCTGGACACCAGCTTTCCTGGAGCAGGAAGAAAGCTCTTCTGTTCCGCATACACGATTTTCTGTCACTTCCTTTAACTCACACCCCGTGTGGTGCGGTTACATAACCCATGGAGCTGTATTCTTAAAGTTCAAAGTCAAGATGGATCTGGCACAGCAGGAAACTCAGGATAAATTTAGTCAAGATCATAGCTCTCCCAGCAGAGGCACGGCTTCAACGGGCTCGTGCTGTGCTTCCCAGCACATGTATTCCCCGGCTGGAGATTCACACCCAAATATCCGACTTCAGCCAAAAACAAGTTAGTCAGCGTCTAGGCCATTTCCTCCACTCCCGGGAAGGAAAGAGCTGGAGTTGTCACTATGCACCATCTTTGGGGTTTTTCTACCTCTAGAGAGTCCCCGGGGCTGGGAATCCTGGGACGGGCCAGCAGGCTGGACCGGGGTCATCTCTTGGCAGGTTCAGGATCTGCACCCCGGATGGTATTGGGGACTCTGCCATGACACCCTCGGAGTCTGGTCTCTGGACTGGGCTGGAGAACCGTTGGGGACCCCACTGCTGCACAGCCTCCCTGCACTTGGGGCCCTGCAAGCACCCCCACTGCTCCAGGGACGCCACCTCCAGCAGGTGGCCTGAAGTCCTCACAAGGCTCTTCTGTGGGGCCAGGAGGGAGTAGGGCCTCGAGGAGCTTCCCAGTGCCCTCCGGCTCATCCTCGCTCCCTGGCCAGCTGGATAAATTGGTCCCAGGGGCTTGAGCAGGTGCAGTTAGTCGCCCAGTGATGCTAAGCTGACCTTGAGAGCATTGCAGAAGCAAGATCCATGGAACTCAATAATAGAGAGGCCACTGTTTTTCACCTGGAGCCCGTTAAGAAGCGGCTCCTCAAGAAGGAAGACCCAGTAGCTAAACAGACCACATGTGTACACACTGAGGCCTGACCAATCCAACTGCCAGGCTGGTATCTCTGTTCCCTCCTGCCCTACTTCATGTCCCTTACCTTAGATGGCTTAGGTCGAAGACTATCCAATCAGACCCCCTGAATTAGAATTAATGAATATGTGTAGCCCTGCCTCACCTTATTGTTTAAATTTGTTTCAAGTGTTCATTCAGCAAGACTAATTTGAACTTTGTCTCCAATCTCCTTGTCCGGCTACCTCATGAATGAAAACCAGTTTCCTCTGCAACAAAACCTGTGGCCTCAGAGTCTGGGTTCTCTGTGTGCAATGGACAAAGGACCCACCAACGCTGGTCAGCAACGCTGCCATTCCTCTGCAGTCCTGTCCCCTGGAAGGCGTCAGGGAAGGATGGTTGGGATGGTTCTCCTGGTCCTGTCCCAGGAAACCCCATCCCATGTGGGGGCAATTGGAAAAATTGAGGCCTGCTGAGAGCGTGATGAACAGAAAGGCGAGCTCTCTTATTGGTGAGATTCCTGGTATAGGCGCCCTCAAGGGTCTTCTTCAAAACGTCCCCCACTCCTCATTCCCCACCATTCCTCCATCTGCCACGCCCTCCCGAAGCTCTCTCCCCAAGTAGAGACACGTGACCCACACACATGCCCCTCCCATCTCAGAGTCAACCCTGAAATCAGCCTACTTGGCCAGGTGGGGCTGGGCATGATTAATAAAAAACTATTCCAGGTGAGGTCCAAGATGGCGGAGTAGCTAAACGCTGTGCCTGCGTCCTTCCATGAACACATTCAAGTTACAACCGAATTATAGAACAATCAACCTGGAGAACCACCTGAAGTCTGGCCGAACAGAAGTCCTATAACTAAACACTTAAAGAACAAGCCACGTGGAGACGGGTAGGAGGAGCAGGCCCCACACCTGCGTGTGGTGGATGACAATCAGGAGGGATACCTCAGCCGCACTGGTTCCCCCCAGAGGAGCAAGGGACCCCAGCCCCACACCAGGCTCCCCAGCCCAGAGTACTGGAGCCGGGATGAGGAGCCCCCACAACACCTGGCTGTGAAAAACAGTGGGGCTTCCGAC
>NW_017732376.1:259174-260234 GCF_001890085.2 Hipposideros armiger | reverse complement strand
GAAAACATTTTTGTTTCTTCATTCCATACTCAATAGGAATGGGAACAGGAGACAGCCGCAGTGTTTTCTCATCTTCGTGGTCCATTCTCTTGCCCACAGCACTGACTAAAGCATTGCTTTATTCAATGTTCACCAGAACCCTGGGAGGTAGGGTCTGATATGACCAGCAGGTGTGGGTGAGGAGAGGCGGAGCAGGTGCTTGGGGGGGGGGATCCCAATTCAGTGGCCCAGGCTCCTGCTCCCCAGGACACCTGAATGCCCTCTGTCCCTCAGCCCAGCAGCACTACTGGTGGGCAAGTGAGGGGTGCTGGCCGCCCAGGCTGGCGCCCCTTAGTGTTGAAGACTGGGCGAGTGAACAGTCCATGAACAAGGCCATCAGCAGAGTCACCCATTAGAGGCTGTACGCATGTCCCAGGGCCACCCTAACAATGTACCACGAAGGCGGTAGTTGCTCAGGGCGGCAATGCCTGGCGCATCGCGAGCCGGACATAAAGGTTTGCCTGGTCCTAGCCGGCAGCGTGGTCAAGCTCGCGTGTGGCGTCGCCATGCCCCCCATGGGGCCAAGGACAGGCTGCGCTGTGGCTGAAAAGCCTCCGCTCGGAGGTCTGAACCCCCAGGTGTGGAGCACCTTTCCTCAGCTGCCGCGGGGAGCTCCCCTCCCCTCACTTCTCCCAGTCGGTGCCTCTGTAATCTCCTCAAATCAGTAACAGTCAGGAGCCCTCATTTCTTCATTTACGTCAAGAAGGGAGAGGTTAAGTCAGGATGAAAAGGTTAAGTTGGAAGGATTAAAAGTGTCCCTGCCATTTTCCAGGTCAGAAGTTTTCACTTGGTACCTTGTCAAACAGAAATGTAACTGAAAATCGCTTCAAGGAAAATGTAATTATAAGAAGATAGAATCAACAGGCCCTTCACAAGCCCCTGGGTGATTGCTTGACATGTTCACCATTAAGTCCAACCTCCAATTTTCCTGTGCATGTGCACGTGATAGAACCACAGGTGCACACAGGCACACACACACACACACACACACACACACACACACACACACACACACACACAC
>NW_017732376.1:241072-257479 GCF_001890085.2 Hipposideros armiger | reverse complement strand
CCCCCAGTGTGGAAAGCCTGCTCTCCCTCTGGAGGGGTACGGCCCCTCCTCTGCCCCTGGGGACCTGAGGTGACTTTTCTCTCCCTGACCCGCCCTGAGGCCCCTCACCCACCCAACGACTGCTGTGCAGCTACCAGAAGCAGAGGCCCATCCAGCGAGCTGGTGCCAAGGCAGCTGGACAGAGTCCCCGTGAGGGGACAGGGGCAGAGAAAGAAGCCAAAGTCGGGGAGCGGGCCCCAGAGGTCACACGTTAGAGGGGAGCAGCTGGCAGTTCGCAGAATGCATTGGCACAGAGGCCTGCATGTGCCCGCCCCACAGAGTTCCAGGGGTGGGTTTCCACATTCCCGTACCCAGGTGGAGAGGCCGAGACAGGTCACTTGCCTGTAGGAGCTCACAGGCTAAAGGGAGGGACACGGGACAGGACAAGGTCCTCAACCAGAAGAAGCCCCCGCCCACCCCATCCCAGAACATGGAGACCCTGATGACAGTGGCCACCAGTCCCCTGTCCAGGCCAGAAAGGCTGCAGGTTCTGCAGGAGGGTGGAAATTTGATGTCAGCAATTCTGGGCGCCCCCACCCCCATGGGACCTGAGACACCCCCTGGGGTGGCAGGAGTGCTCCCTCACACACACACTGCCCCAGGCAGCCTCACCTTAATTGTCCTGTTGGTGTTTTACAGATTTTCCTTTCTTTCAAAACAAAACAAAAAAATGCAGCCTGGTTTCCCTGTACTATTTTTAAAATGCAAGTGCATGGTTTCTTTTCAAATATTAATTCTTGGCCTACTTCGGGGGGCCACACCCCACCATGAGGAAGGGACCCTTTCACCGCACAGTGACGTGCAGGCCTGTGACCCTGTGCTGGGAGGGCCCGGCGAGCAGAGGCTCTCAGGGCTGAGAAAAGCCACTCACAAGGCGTTCGTGAGGTGAGCACCTCTCTCCTCTGGGTGAGACACTGGCACAGCCAGCACTTCCTGCCGGGCCCAAAAGGAGGATCCCTGGGACTGGGGAGGGAGCCCTCAGCCCGACACCACTGGGCCTGGTCGGGAGGAAGAAGAGGGAGACCCACCCCAGACCTGGGTCCAGGCAGAGACCCCGCACTGAGCAGGCAGCTGCCGGGACGGACAGAGGCCTGGCGGAAACGCCCAGCCAGGAACTTGAGATGAAACGGAATGGAATAAAATACATGAAACTGAAGAAAACGCATCATCGGGCTGCATCGTGGCTCCAACGTTCCTTCCTCCTGTACGGCTGGGCTAGCAGGCGCCCTGTCAGCCAACAAACCCTCCAGGGTGGGCAGCCTCGAACGGGCAGGTTCCGCTAAAAGGAGTTCGGGATGCTTTTCAGAATTCTAGTTCATATCCAGATTCCAATTTCCCTAAGAAACGAAACCTGAACTCTCGACAGTTTCCTGCTGCTTTTCTCCACCTTCCATTTTTCACTCACTGCGGCTTTGCTGCTTATTTGATGCAGACATCCTCTGGCACGTGATCACAGGAGCCAAGGAATCAAGACGCCTCCCATGAACCCCGTCTCCAGCAGGGCCTGGGAGGGATGCCTCAGAAAGCTCACAATCTATGAAAGACATACTTGAAAAAGGGACAGAAGAGATGCTACTTGCTTAACGTGACAGTGACTGCCAAAAAAAACCGCTCGTTTGACCACTGGCGATTCTGGCCCAGAAAAGAGAGCGCAATCCTGTGGGCCTCTCCAGTCGGCCCCAAGGGGAGGAGGGACCCCATGGACGTGGACTAAGGGGCCTGCCCCAGAAAGTGTGGACAGGAAAAAAGAGGGGTCACCCCCAACACCAGCCAACACTCATGCTGTGCCCCGAGGGGGAGACAGCTGGAGACCAGGGGTGTCAGGCCCCGCACACTCAGGCAGGAGCCCCTCCCGGACCAGGCCTACCCCGGATCTTCTTAAACTTCGCGAAGAGCAGGTGAGGGGTTTGACCATGAGGGGCTGCACGGAGCAAAGAGCCTCTTCAGGCCACGTGGCTGGACGCGCAGGCAGCAGGGGCAGGAAGGACGGAGGCCCACCGTGTGATGGAGCGGGTAAGCGAGGAACGGGCTAAAATGACCACAGAAGTCACTTAAAACAATTCTTTAAAAAATGCCCTGAGGAGGGGTTCGTGCGCGTTTCAGACGACCATGGCACCCCTGTCCAGGACTCATCCTTATGAGGGCCAGTATCTTCCAACTCCAGACACTGACCATGGAACCCAGGCCAACGGGAAGCTGCCCCACTTCCTGAGCTGGGCGGTGTTATCACCAGCTAACACACCAGCCCAGGCCACGCTTGGGGACGGGTGCTGGGAGCGCGCCTGCCCAGAGCACGTCGGAAACCTTTTGTGAACGACACAGTGCATGCACGCTGTAGCCATGCCACCCGCCTTCACGATCATTCTAGAACACACTCTCTAGGGGCCATGCAGCCTGAGATTAAGGAGTTGTCACTCTCCAGTTTGTAAGGGTTTTTATAAATTTCCTTATAAATTCTAAACATGAGTTACATTTCAAGCTACATCATGACTGTTTGGCAGTTTAAAATGTGTTCTCTGTAAGTGATATAAATGTTGACTTAAGAGTGATGGAGAAGAAACAAATGTTTCTTTGGGAAGTCTAAGTACATAGTATCACAGTATCAGCTTGTCAGAAATTGCACATAAACAGTATCATTTAAACAGTTTTACTCAATCCCCATGAGCATAGAATGTTTCAATTCCGATTTTCTCTCACTCAGCCTGGAACCTCAACTAGGTTCTGGATTTATTGAAACAATGGATGAAATAATTTTTTATTACCTCGTTACTTAGAAAATTTGAGAATGTGCAAGTGTAGAAGGCACCCTTCCCCTTGAGAGGAAAGCACATACTCAAACACAAACCACCAGTTTCCAAAGTTTATTAAAAATCAAAGAATAGAAAAACGTTACATAAAAATATGTCAATTTTAGCCTCCACAATGTTGTCCGCACATACACAAAATCGAAACATGGTATCGTTTTGTTAAACCTGTAAAGCATGCCCACAGTGGCAGCCAGGCCAATTCATCGGTTCACCATGACGGGGGTGGAGCATGGCGCCTGTTAGGACTCGAGCTTTAAAATGTGCACCCACGGGACACTGGCCAGGTCCCCGCAATGGTGTCCTTAATGTAGTGTTACAGTCAATATTGCTAATGCGTAGAGATTAGTACAGGCCTACCTATCAGTTTTTATAAATATTTATCAATAGGTTCACAATTTAAATATCTTTAAATATTTTTGATAACTTTCGCTCATTAAGAACTGCAGACAAAATGTGCTACTCTGTTCTGGAAGGCCCCCTAGGGAGCCTGCTGTCGCAGCTGGCAGCTCTCAATGGCAATGTGGGCCAGTCCTGCTTCAGGAAAAACAGACCGAAGACACTTTAAAGCTGGTGCTTGCTGGGTGTCCGTCACCTTCGGAGGCCGCCCTAGAGCTCCCCAGTCTGCACATCAATTGGGTGTCATGGTAATAAGCTTCTCCTCTCAACATGCTCCACTAGTGGACTTCAAAGACCAACCTACCTGTAGTGTTCAGCAGGGCCTGAGCCCCATTTTAAAGATGGGGTCTCAGGTGACCTATGAGATGCAGCCAACTTCCAGGACAACTGTGGTGCTCCGAAAACTCAGGGTTAGGCAGGATAGATATATTCTTGTTCAAAAAAGGGTAACAAAGACAGTGGTTGTCATGGCAGAAGACACTTGCATAGTATACCGTATGCTTGTCAGGGCGGGCCCCCCTCCCCGGGCTGTGCTCCCCCCAACGCACTGAGAACACTCCCACGGCGCAGTGAGCAGCTGGGGGGCTTCCACGGATGTGCTCTTAACAGAACGAATACACACTGTACAGATTCCTCCACGGAATCAACCTGACTCCTTTCTCCACATTCCTAAAACTGGGCACCATTGTCCGCAATGACGTTCTCCAGACCCATCGCTACAGGCTATGTTACTAAAACTGACTGAAGCATTTAGAAGTTCACATTTTTTTAAAGATTTTATAATGTGACAATCTCTTCTCCCTTAGAAAGTTATACTTCTGGCACTTTAAATGCTGGATTTGTTGTCTAGTTTAAAAGGACGGAAAACCAAAACATTAAAACTCTGTGGTCAGAGCGAGACAACAAAGGCTGGACGGCAGAGCCGGCGGGCAGCTGGTCAGAGGGTTCGTGAGCCGAGCCCCTTGGGAAAACCTGGGGGCACTGTGCTCCTGCACTTGGACTGAGAGGCCTCCCGTCTGACCCAAAGGGTAAACATAAAAATAAACCCACGCCCCTCATTCGGTGTTTGCGACACTGCTCATCAGACAACCAGCCGACACGATGAACCCAACTTAGAAAATGCAATTCGGGAAAGGACCTAAGCTTGTTTAAAAAAATTCCCTCCTCCCTTAAATATAACTTATGTGAAAATATGAAATTAAATAAAAAATATCTGAGTTATTGCACAAATCATAAGTTTTCAATATTTACATAGAAAAAGTTCTGAAATCCGAAACAAAATGTGAGGGCAGTAAAACAATGGCGACCTCCCGTCCTGCCCGCTGAGGAAGAACCGAGGACAGGCTTGATCTCTGTGGCTGACAAACGGAAAACGAAAACACCCATCTGCAAAGGAACAGACTCGGCCACTGAGACACAAACGCCAAGGCCGACTTCACTCCTTGCGGCTCCAGGTCCAGACCTGCTTCTGGAAAGATCCTGGGAAGGCAGAAAACAGCGTCCACGTTGACTAAGGCTTCACAGATGAGCACAAGGAGCTGTTCTTTAAGATGGACGTGACCACCACACAAGGGACATGCAGAGCGATCGGCGGCGGGCGGCCGAGGGGCCCGGCTCATGTGCTGGATGCTGGTCTCAGCTCCCGGCCGGGCGCCCGGCCTCAGTCTGTGCAAGGGCAGGGCCGGGAGGCACCGCCAGGAGCTATTATCTGCTGAGACTGACAGGCAGGCTGTCCCTCGTGTGTGTGTGTTTTTTCCTCCTCCAGCCGGTGCGGTTGTACTGGTGGTGGCCCCGGTTACCCACGGGGGGCCGCACGCCTCCACTGCTCACAGAGCTGTAGCTGCCGCCTTGGCTGTGGCTGTGAGAGCCCTTCATGGACAGTTTCATGCCGCTGTGCTGCTGAAGAGACAGAGAGGGACAGTGACACTGGGGGGAGGCCACAGGAGCCCCACCCGTCCCAGCTCCTGCGAGCTCGGTCTCGGGCAGTGAGCCCCAGTAAGCATGCGCTGCGGCCTCTGCTGCTAAAAGGCAGATGCTCGGACAGTGAGCTCGTGCAACCCACACACATCCACACACACCATGAGGCGCAGTCCTGTCATCACTGCACTGTTAAGTGTCCACACGGTATGAATTCGAAAGGCTCTACCTAAGAGAAAGCCAAACTCTGAGATTTCACAGAGAGGAAGCCACTATTCCCACTCAGTGATCCACGCAAGGGAAGGACGTGAGCCTGTGTCAGACTGTCCATTCATATCCAGACACACCTAGCACCTCACTTCTGCTTCCATTTGCGTGCAAAAACCAGAGGGTCCCCCTCATCTCCTTTCCCCCAACTTCCACCTCGGGAACACACGGGTGAGTCCCCAGGTCAGGGCTGTGTCACAGGTGACACACAGTGGCACGTGGTCAGGCCGCTCCTACACTGCAGAGCCCCAGGCAAAGCAGATGGCCAGAAAACGCGGCCACTTTCAGGAAGTTTCAGAACAAAACAAGCAACGGGGGTCGAGGCGGAAAGCAAAGCCCACAAGACGGCTGCTCTGCCCTTTGCAGAGTTATCCTTTCATCCTGAACGTTTCTAATGGGCCAGCGTGACACACCTGTGATATAAGGAAAACTCCACTGTGACAGGACGGATACATCCAAACAGGGATATCCTATTACTTAACTCTTAGTAAAGAAAGAATCAGAACTTAATGACACAGGTCCAAAGAGCCAAGCATCAAGGATGCAAACTTTGCTGATAAAATGTGGTTCCCTAAGCAGCAGGGGAGCTGACGGGGGTGACGGAGACACACACTGGCGAGTGTGGCAAGCATGCCCCACCAGGCCCAGGGGGACCTCGGCCCCGGCCTCAGACACCAGTTTCACCCCCCAGTCAGCTCTTTCAAACATCCAGGCATTTTGCAAGCACGGGAACTTAATAGCAGTTTTCCTACCCAACAGTTTCTAATGTGTGGGATGTAGGCTTAGCTTAGCCACAGGGAAATGGAGAAACGCATCCGCAGGGACCCCGGGACCCAGGAAGCAAGTGACCTGTGGGCCCAACCCGCCAGCCCACCTGGCCTCTGGCCTCTGTCCAGACCCCTGGCAAAGAGCAGGGGAGGGAGTGACACTGTGGGAATGACAACACGACAACACTGCATGGGGTCATGTCAATATTCATTCTTGATCCGTTTGCTTCTTGAAAACCAACATTTTTAGCACATAAATTAATTTAACAGATAAATGGGAACACAAAATATTCTTCACTTTGAACCTAATTTCAAACTTCAATTTTATGCTAACAAGTTCCATAGAAGAATTAAGAGAAATGTTTGTGGAGCGGAATTAAACTACGGTAAGTTTTAAAATAATTCCTTAACACTTTTCAAGTTTTGTTTGTTACAAAAGCAAGCTAATGTAAAGCTGAATGATCAGAAAATGAATTCCCTTTAACAAAACCCTCTATGGGATTCTCTCGGGCAGAGGAAGCGTTAAGCACTGCCTGCCGTCAACCTGCCTCGGGGGGCGCCAGGGCCGAGCATGGACCTACCTTATGATACAGGTGGGGGCTGGGGAGCGGGTGGGGCGAGGCTGCCGGGACGGCCGGGGACATGTGATGCACGGCTTTCAGTGCCGGGGCTCCTTCGACACCAGCTTGTCTGCAAGGGCCGGGGGCCACCCCCAGGGCCGGCGGAGGTATGGCGAGTCTGGTCTAGGGGCACAAACGAGACATCGTGAGGCAGCGGTCCAGCAGGCCCTCCTAGCCCAGTTCTAGCGCTGAGCCCAAGAAGGCTGCCATTTGCCAACAGGCTCATCAAGGCCGTCTGGGTTAGACTATAACACAGCAAGACTGTTGTGAATCGGAAGCATTTTATACTCTGAAACAGCAATCAAAATATGAAGTATGCCCAGCAACCCAGGTCATCGAGTTTCAGTATTAAGACCAAACAATAATTTAAAAAATGACACTCGTCAGAGTAACAGCTATCCCCTGGATCTCTGGAAAGCGCCCCCCGCGGAGCCCCCACCCCACACAGGTCAGTGTCCCAAGGCTGCCTGGGGAGGTGATAGGCCTGCGACGGACGGACGGGTGCCAGGGGAAAGTGGCCGCTGCCCGTGCCTCTGCAGTCCAGGGCTGCTTCCATTTCTGCATCACGTTCCGTCACAGCACAGGGTGTGGCGTGAACGCCTCTCCTCAGGCCTTCAAGAGTGGCACTGCTCACGTCTGCCTGGCTCACGAAGTCCTCTGAGGAGTGACGGCCCCCTGCCCCCCCACAGGCATCTACGTCACTTTATGCTCCAATTATAACCACACTGTAGAGACTGGCTTTGTTTTAAAGTAAATTAATGTGACGGGTTTTAATATATATACATAATTCAACTGATGTATAAATACAAAATTTAGTATTTGTGATAGTCTTTTAGTTTTCTAATTCTAAATTAAAAAACAAAAATGGAGGACATATTCCAATAGAAAAAGCCCTATAAATATTGCCTAATGAATAATGTGAAAAAGTTAGCATTTACCCTAAAACGTTTTAAGAGTGTAAACACTGAGTTTCTGAGGGGAAACAGGGACAAGTGTCCGTTTGTGCCAAGGGACAACATCAGAGCCCCTCCTTCCGACACGACCCCAGGATGGCGGTCTCCCGCGGGTGTCGATGTAATTTGCAGAAAGGCGGTCCCCTCGGACCTTGTCAAAGCTGTGTCTGTGCCCGAGACTGAGTCCCCTCACTGCAAACACTGTGCTTGGCGGACCTGGATGATACTGTCTTTTATAGAGTGACAGGAATTACATTCCATCTGATCCATAAAAGATGAGAATTTCCTACCATAAATGTACCGTCCAAAGATTTTTAAAGCTCTTTTCCTAGATCACAAGTGTCAGCCACTCCCAAGCAAGCACAGTCGCAGCTCAGACGCAGTTCCTGGGCCGTCCCAGGAAGGGCACCCGCGGCCACGCACCTGCGTGTTACTTGTCACGACCAATGTCCTGGTGGCGGGCTGAGGCTTGCCACTCGGCATGGGCACGGCGGCGGGCAGACTGGCCAGCAGGGGCGTCGGCGCCTGCAGACTGAACTGGTAAACGCCAGGCACCGTGCAGGGCGGCGTGTCGGAGTCCTGTGAGCAGAAAGAGCAGGGGGGCTGCACCCACGTCACCAGGGCAACGCCCGCAGCACACTCACTCTCCCAGGCTGCGCCAACGCGTCCCTCACCGCGGCTCCAAACGGGCCGCCCAAGCCTGCCTGCATTGCCCAACTGAAGAAGAATCCAAAGAAAACGCATGAGGGACACCTTGACCTCAATGTTTTATCTCCAAGTACGTGTTATAAAAGCTAGTCAAGGAGGTCCACTGTAACTCTACTGGCAGTGGCACTGCTGCCCACAAGGGGCCGCCTGGGCCACTGAGACTGGGGCTCCCCAACTGTGCCCAGAGGCTACGGCAGAGCGGGGCCCACTTGGTGCAGACTTGGGGTGGCCTCGCACACACATAAAGAGAGTGAGAGAAACTAAGGGGAAGGTAGGTTCTCAACTCCCCGCTACACACGTTCTCCACAAAGACAGACCCCCCCACCCCCCCAGCAGACACACTCACAATGTCACTTCCAGAAAGCGAAGACACGGACGATGCGGACGAGCCCGAGGAGAGAAGCTGGGGGCTGGACAGGGACAAGGTCAGGCGCTGGCTGTAGGGTGGCTCTGGGTCTCGGAGCTGGGGCTGCTCCCCATCACACGTGCTGATTCGTTCTTTTACCTTAATTCTATTGTCTATGGAGAGAAAAACACAGCCTGGGTCAGTCTCTTCCTAGGAGGGCACATGTGTGGGGTCTGAGGGGGACAGCCACTGGCCACAGGTGTGACTGAACCCTAAAAATGCTAATGAGACTGACAAACCGAACTTCTAATTTTTAAAATTATATTTGTTTCAGTTATTGGAAAACATTTAAATATATTTGGAACAAGCTGCATAGCAGTTTTCAACGGTTTCCAGTTTTCAAATGTTTCGACATTTTATGAAATTTATGAAATTCAGATCAAGTTATTTCTGGAGAAAATTTAAGATCCTAATTGTGATGTGCTATAAATATAAATATACATTGGATTTCAAAGACATCGTACAAAAGAAGGCTGCAAAATATTGCAATATTTTATATTGATTATATCTTGAAATGTTAATATTTTGAACACTAAATTGAATAAATCATATTATTAAAATTAATCTCACCTGTTTCTCTTCACATTTTTAATGTAGTTACTACAAACCTTAAAATTCCATGTGTGGCAGGCGTTATATTTCTACTGGACAGCATTGGCCTAAATCTTATAGTTTTCAATTAAACTCTTATTTAAAAAATGAGGTATTTTTCTTAGTTTGGACATAAAGGGACAGAGAGATTCTCCCGCACGAGCGGTCAGGAGGTGGAGAGTAACCCGACTGAAGGACTGTCTCACCGAGGTCCGGTGCCGCGTGGACCCTGCTGCCCCATTTCTCCTTGATCCACCTCCGGTAGTCAATCACTTCCTGAGTTACTTTGACGATTCTTCCTAAAGTACTACAAAAAAACAACGTGGGAAATCAACAGAGCATGACACAATCATGATGCTCACAAGCCCTTCCCAGTAGCTATGTCATACATACAATGTATCACTTTGCTAAGTGAAATATAGGAAAAAGCTAAACAGTTTTACAAAATATGTATGGCTTCTGATGTCTGAGCTCAAATGCACTTTGAAATCACAGCACAGAAAAAGTGGGTTCACTTAGCAGAAGTCCTTGAACCTACATCGACCTACAAAAGACCCTGTAAATCGACACCCATTCACACAGAGCTGGTTGTCCACATTTTGAACTGCCTGAAGAAAATCATCACGTACCCAAGTTTGAAGAGCCAGAAATCACCTCCCCCAAACAAAATACTGGGAAAAAATGTTAACTCCTCAAATATGAAATTTTTAACTCTTGCCCTTGGATCAACCAAAACGGCCATCCTGAATTCCTGAAAGCTCTTCCCGTACCGTTATGTTCAAGTTTTACTTAAATCTGATGGTACATCCATTAATAAACTTCATGGAACAAATGATGGAGGCAAGGGGTGCCAGCTCTGCAGAGGCTAATGAGGGTGCAACTGCCAGGCTACTGGGGCTGGGAGCCCAGCAGAGGCGACACGTGGCTCTGTTACCTTTCAGAATCTCTGTTGGGGTAGGACCTCGCAAGTGGAGACACAGCGTGGCTGAGGACAATGTAAGCGTAGTCGAAGACCTGCTTCACCTGCATGGCCCCATAGGAGCTCCGGCCAACGTCATTTCCTGCAACAGAAAGGCAGCTGGGCGCCTCTGCCAAGCACGCGGGCCAGAGCCCAGGCGTGTCTGACCTCACGTCCGTTACTCTGCAGCAGGCCCTCACCATCCAAACACTCCCAGGGCCCACCAGCAAGGCTGATCAAGCCTCTGCAAACGCACCTTAGCTCATCGCCGTGGGCATCTCACAGCGTTCTTGGGCTGAGGCCCGGTCTGTATCATGAGGTTACAGTCTGGACCTCCATGAACAGACATGTCGTCACAGAGACGCAGTGACAGTTCATGAGAGTCACAAGGGAGCCAAAGCAGCCACCTACGTCAGACTGCTGCCTCACTGACCAAGAGCGCCCTGCAGTGGGCAGTTAGCCCGAACCCACCACAGGTGGGTCAGCACCAACAGGACCTGCACAGGGCAAACCCTCTAGGATAGAATGTACCAGGTCTGCACTCCGGGGGTGGACAACATGACAGGGAGCAAATCACATGAAGCCACCACTGAGGTCACCAAGTGAGCCACAGTCAAGGAGCCTAACCTCACAAGAAGAGCAGTTTAGAATTTCAGTTTACACCAAACCTCTTCACAGTTCAGGTAATGAGTATTTTTGAGGAGATGTATTCTAAGTATTGGAATTTTATCTTTTCCAGGTTTAATAATATAACCCAGTGATAACGTGGGGTTCTGTTTGTCAAGTACACTTCAGCAAACACTGAAAACAATGGAAATGCCTCCAATTTCACTGAGCAACACAGACAAACAGCTGGTGGGAACCTGTCAGCCTGCTGCCCACTACTGACCCACTATTGAACAGGCACGGCCCAAATCACGCCACTCACGAACAACTGCACAAAAGTCAGCATGTTTTTTCTCAAAGGATTTTTAAGAATTTCACACCTCAGAAGCCACAGACAAAACAAAAATCATTCAACTTGAGGATATTACAGACTGTAAATGGGAACTGAACAATAAAAACTACCAAACCCAGACGCAAATGACAGGCTGGGAGGGAGAAAGTACAGCGTGTGCCATGAAGGAAGGCTCCCCTAACATACAAATCAGTACGGGAACAGCCAGCAGACAAATGGACAAAGGACACAGACTCACACAGAGAGAGACACGAAGGGCAGTGTACCTGGAGCTGACATCTCCACCACCTTTTCTGTCACCTGTCCGTCACTGACTTTATCACCAACAGTAAGAACAGAGTCTCACCTAATAGATGCTCAATAAACATGTGTGGAATTGATAAACAACGATGTGTTTAGCCTCACTGTCATTAAAGAATTGTAAATTAAATGAAAATTTACACTGCATGGTTTTATCAGATTGGCAACGACTTAAAGACTGTCACCAAAGGTTGGGGACATGAGCACCCTTAAATATGTTAAAAGGAATAAAACTGGAAAACTGGAGACCCGCCTTGGGTGGCAATCCTTGTAACGGAACAGACCTTAGGAAAGGGGTCTCGGATACGTTAACTAAAAAACAGTTTGCAGATCTGTTTGTATTATCTGATGCCATTTAATTAATAAAGCTGCAATAAGAAATGTTAATAACCATGTAGGGAAAAATGTGGAGAAATACACATCAAAATGGGAGATTATGGCATACTTCGTTTTTCTATGTTACATACTTATGGGAATTAAATGGTTTATGATGAATATGTGATAGTACTTTTATAATCAGAAAAAAAAACATTTTTTTCTTAATTCTCACCTTCTACAGTTTTCTGATTATAGAATGTAACAAAATTGTGACTTTACAACAAGTAATTAGAAGCATAAACAAGAAATTCTAAAACATCACTCTGACCTGTTAGGACAGTAGGAATCTGCCCAGATCCAACGACCCTCCCCTGGCCAGCAGGGCCTGAGGACACCAGCCACCACCCCCCGGGGGGCCAGGGGCCCCGCATCGCTGGGGCGAGCGCAGAGCCAGGCGCCCTTACCAGGCAGCAGAGGGTCCTCAATGCACAGCATCGACGGTCTGTACCCGCTGGTCATGGCTTTCATGATCTCTTCTTTGGCAATATAGGCACCTCCTTCTTTTATTCTAATACCAGTTTTCAAGTAATTAAAATTTCTTCCATAGAGTTCAAAAAATTCTACAAGAAGCATTCCAAGGTTTTCATCAGCTCTCCGGGCATCAATTCTTGGATGCAACTGTGAAAGCAATACACCGACAGTTTGTATGGATTCAAGTCATTTCTGAGAAGGCTGCATGCATTGAAGACCACTGTCCGGG
Source organism: Hipposideros armiger (assembly GCF_001890085.2). Lineage (NCBI taxonomy): Eukaryota > Metazoa > Chordata > Mammalia > Chiroptera > Hipposideridae > Hipposideros > Hipposideros armiger. The sequence goes on along the minus strand of NW_017732376.1, from coordinate 244,714 downwards.
GCCTCAAGGAGCCGCCCTGAGTGACGCTGGCTCAGAGCAGCCCGCGGAGGCACTGACAGTTAGCCTGGACAGCCTTTCTCCATAAAGAGCGTTCCAAAGAAATGAAACCTTCTAACCAGAACTTGGTCATTATAGCTTAATTCTTTGAAACTGGTAACCCACACAGCAGCTTCCTCCAAGCACAGCCATCTGACTGACCGCAAGTTCCCAGGTACTGATGAGCGGGCACGTCCTGTGCAGTGTGGAGTCAGCTTGGCGGTGGGTGCATTTTACAGATTCTAATCTTACCTCTATTATTCCACAACACGACCAACAGAGGGCAGCATGAGACTGAACAGAATCACAGAGAGCAGAAAGTGACAGCGCTCATTCTAACTGTGTAGGGGTCATTAGCATGGTATCAGAACATCTGGAGCCAACTTACACCCTGCGTGTCATGCAGACTAGCATGTGCCTCAGTTCAGCACCACAAGCTCTTTAAGCAGGTGATGGGGCTTCTCCTGAACCCGTGGCCACTGTCTACTGACACCCTCCTGGGTCACTGATGTAAGAGACAGACACTGCCCGTCAGACAGGCCACGAGCCACATACGGCTCTTTATACTTAAATAGATTCCGACAAAGTAATTGAAGTTCCGTTTGTCACTCCTGCTGGCCACACTGCAAGTGCTCAGTACACGCCTGTGGCCCGTGGCTATCTTGCTGGACTGTACAGACAGAGCACTGCCAGCTGCACAGTCACACTGGACAGCACTGAGCTGGAGGGTGACAGTCAAGTCCACAAGGGTCCTGACAGACATGCAACTTGCAGGCGCCTCCAGGGTTCAGAGCTCCGGCTTCTGAGTGTGTGCGTGTTGCAAGGGCACAGACGCGGCTCTCTTACTTCCACCTCTCCTTACCCCCTGCCTTCGCCTTGCCTTCTCGTCAAACTCCAATACTTGAGGGCCACCCAGGACCAGGCTGAGCCTTCTTGCCTCAATGAGCCATGAAATGCACTCCCATGCTACACCAGTCACAGCTCAGAGGCCAAGGCAAGGGACCCAGGGATGTGGAGATGACAAAGGTGATCCCACCCATGCTACCAAAGCCTTCGGGGGGTCCCAGGAACCCGCAAGGGTGGCCTGGGGCAACTCGACAGGAGGCACTTAGCCCAGCGCAATAAAAGTAAGTCCAGTCGTTATTACAAGGCTACTGAAATAGTTCAAATCAGAAACACATGAGGAAGCAAACTAGGAAGAGAAGGCTGTGTTTAGTTGAAAACATGTCCAAAAACTAGGGGAGAGTGGCTATCAGGGCAGCATCGTGGAGGAACGAGTGGAAGACAAGGCAATGAGATGAAACTAAGAAAGCGCATGGAATTCCATGTTCACGCTTCTTAAAGCATCTCTTGGCAAAGACAGGCCGAGGAAGTAAAAATCAGTAAAGGCCCTGCACCCACAGGTGTGCTATCAGCGGCACTCATGAGAACGGGAAAACGACCCCATTCTGGACACGAACCCTCACTAGGCACAACCACAGAAGCAGTAATAAAGATGGAGGGAGTGCTGTGCAGCTACACGCACAGGCTGGGCTTTGTAAAGAGCTGGGTCCTTCGTTCCAGGAAATACAAATGAGATGTTTCATTTAACTTAGAGGCTATTTTACATGTCTAAAAAGTGTGAATATAGTTTATCAGTACCACCCAGCATTTAACACTTAGATAGGTTTTCTACTGACAGATTTTTCCATGGTACTCGACAAAATAAGGGAAATATATAATTCAAGACATCATATAAAGTTTTGTCGATCTGAAAAGAAAGGCTCTTTGCAATATTTTTTACCATGTATGGTACCAAACTTTTTTTCTGAGACAGGTTTTTCAATGTAAATCACAGTCAAGCACCAAGAAAAATAGCTTTTCATTGTCTATCAAAGTATGAAAGTTTGTAAAAGGTAAAGACATTGCCTTGAGTTGAGACCAACAGACTGACTGTAGAAGCACATAAGGCTTCCCTCCTCCAACAGTTAAATCAGCTGCAAGATAAACTGCAAAGGAACGATAGGAAAGAAGTATTCATCAGAACAGGACTTGGTTACGAAGATCAGAAGACAATCGCCACTACAGCAAAACAGAGCAGAAGGGAGCAAGATGAGCTGGGTCCACGAAGCAACGGGTGGAACAAGGAGTCGCCTCCTGGTCCGGAGAGAAAGTACTCACCTGTAGAAAGCTAATGGCCATTAAAATAAGGCTGTACGAGCTGATGCCGCCGGTGAAAACTTCATTCAGGTCCCTCTGCAGGAGGAACTGTTTCAGTACTAAAATCAAGTAAGGCAGCAACGAATATTTCTGTAAATTCCAAAAGAGAAACATTTACTGGTTAGTTCACACACCTTCTAGCGAATTTCACACTGTACAGGAAACTTCCTCCATCCTCCTGGCCCTCGGAAGGCGTGAGGCCAACTGCCCTCCAAGCAGAGGGCTCCTGAAGACCCCACTGGGGAGCCCCTCCCCACGTTACGACTGAGCAGGGTGAGGTGGGGAGCCCTGCGTCCAGGGCAGAGGAGCTGAGGATGAATGAATGTGTTCCTTCAAATACACCCCACGGCTTGCTGTGTGCCAAACACGGGGAGCGGTAGTGAGAGGCAGAAGGTCCTGGACCCAATGCGCAAACCTCCAACACTCAGAGGCAGCAAGTGGTGGGGGGACAGCTCATGAGGCAGGGGGACAACAACAGGTGGAGTGGCCAGTCCTCCAGGGGAGAGCAGGGTGAAGGCACAAGGAAATGCAGAGGCCAGAGAAGGGGTGGGGCCAGCGGAAACTTGTGTCGTGTCTGCTAGGGTGGCAACGAGCCTTTAGACGAGGTGATGCAGAGGAGAGGGAGCTGGGAGGAGCCAGGTCCCCGAAACTGTGGGCGAGGCGGCACCCAGACCCCAGGCGCTGGCAGCCCCTATCAAGGGTCCCACCACTGGGACAGGAGGGAAGACCGTCTGATTCACTGGTCAGAGACCAAAATCGGTCCCTCGGGGAACAAGTCTGCTCTGCCACCGAGGCGGGAGACTGAGTAAATGCGAAGCGCATCATGACAGATTCGCTTCCAGGGGCCCTGGACTAGCTTTAAGTCACACGGAGCTGCAGGGATGGTCACTTTGTAATAACTAGAAAGAACGTTTGACAAAGCTCTCTAAAATAACCCTCACTTTATGATACACTCAGCCAAGGGAAGTAAATCTGAAAAACAGCTATGCCATTTCAAAGCATCTCTATAATTAATGCTGTAGGATAGTGTCTCCTCTTAAAGACACCCATCAGTCTCAAGGTGTAACACCTATCTGAGAAACGACACCCGGCACAGCACCATGAGCCCCGTCTCGCTGTGCCAACTCCCAGGAGGCAGCACCTTCATATAATTTTTGATGAACTCCGCTGCTCGGACCCCCGTCTCCATGTTGAAGCTGATGTCAACTTTAACCTCAGTCTCCTGGTCTGTGAGTTTTATTATTGGTACCTGCAAAGATTTAATTTGAAAAATTGTGCTTCAATATGTAACACTCTCCATGGTCAGATATCAAAATGCTTCCAAAGTTGTACACAGGGGCTTTTTAAAAATTACTCACAAAGGGGCTCAGAGGTTATGAACCAAGATTTGACAGAGAAGAAAAGGGG
>NW_017732376.1:215507-240982 GCF_001890085.2 Hipposideros armiger | reverse complement strand
CAGTGCCACCACCACCTCTGTGCAGCCCCGCTGGCCTGACTCAGCATCTTCCCAGTGACAGAGCGTCAATGACAGCCACCAGCTGCTGCTGCCAAGGTGCCTGAGGGGAGGAGAGGGGCAGACAGGCCCAGACTCCGCAGCCGGCTATGTCCCAGCTCTACCAGTGCCTGGGTGTGGGGAGCAACTCCTGGTCCCCAAATGGTGTTTGCTGGACTTTCTGAACACATGCAAGGTAACTTCAAAGCCATTTAAAATTATATTTTGTACTGATGTTCCTCCAAACAATTCTACTTTGGGTTTCATTAAGACAAGCTCAAAAAAAAAAAAAATTCCCTAAACATCAGAGAGTAAAAGGCTATTTTTGAAATCCTCTCACCAACAGAATTATCACCAAAGACACTGAAAACTGGCCTCAGAAAAGCCTCCCAAGCAACCATTCAGGTCAGCACCCCCTAAACTGTATTCTTCTAGGAATTCTTTTGTTGACTTCACCCTCTAAGGAATAAACAGGATGTTCCCTTCACCAAAACAATCAGGTTCTAATTAAAGATTTAAAACACCTAGAAGTCAGTACAGGAATACGCTTTTCAGCACATAACCTGATCTAAACTGCTTACTTGGGGCCAACTGCCAAGGCCACCTGTGAGAGCCGGCCTCTGGCAGCACAGGCGAGCTAGTAGCCATCACACCACAGGCCACTAACTTCCATTGCGGCACTGTTTCTAACCCTGACAAGAATGCTTCAATATCAGTCTCACCTTCCGACTTCTCCCAAGATAAGAGGTTTTCCATAAATGTGTCTTTTTTGAACAATGGAAGGGACAGGTAGCTTTTTCTTTCTGAAGTGTAACTTTGCAAATGGTATTCTCTTCCTATGTAATAAAAGCCGTGGTTTAATCACTCAGTTACATTTTCCAGGAAGGGCAGTGCCTGGACAGCCTTGTTTCGTCGCAACGCCCTTTCCTTACACACCTGACACACGTACTCTAGGGCCAAGAGCCTCTGGGGGCTCTCACAACCTGTAGTTGCTTCCGACTGTCGTTAAACACATCCTCAGCTCTAACCCTAGCTAGGAAACAACAATTCGGAACGGCAGCACACTTGTGCTGGAAGCAGACAAGTCTTCGCAAACGCAGCCAACACCTGTGGCCCACACAGGGCCCGAGGAGGGCCTGCGGCTGCGGGAAGACCCTCACTTACCGTAGCTTTGTCCAGGACCTTGATGGAGCCCGGCTCAGCCACGTTGTGCTTCCGCAGGGCCTGCTCCAGCAGCTGCAGAGGAGGACGCTCCCATTTTCCAAAGACCACTAAGTCGATGTCACTGGACAAAAGAAAAGTGACCGTTCACCACTGCTCGCCTTGCTACATACGCAGTAACACAAGCGTCTTGGCGGACCAGCGCTACGGCACGCACGCGCCTAGCTCCTTCCAGGCCTGACGTGGCCCATTAAGCAGATTGCTCTCAAGGACAGCAGGCGCAGCTTACCAAGGATCTGTGACAAACATGGAAAATAAAAAGGCTGCCGGCGTCTCCAGCATCACTAGCTATTATACTTAAGGGACTGAAATGAAGTGCCTGCCCCTCTGAGATTGCCGGGTCCTCTCTTCTGCGCTGTCGGCACTGGGTCGAGATCACTCTTGCAGACCCAGGACTCCTGGACACCTTGAACCTGCTCAGTTCCCCACTGGCCTCACCCACACCTGCTCAAAACTTAGGACTTTTCAGAGCCCGGTTCAAACCCTTCAACAACTTTCAAACCTCCAAATCCCGAGGTTACAGCCTCTTTAATCTCCAAATGGTAACAGTGGGTTAACAGAAAAAACTTTTAACGAAACGATGCACATAAAATTGATCTGGATACTAAAAGAATCCTTGATGAGTAAACACTGGAGAACTTTAGAATGCACACGTTTGGCATTTTTCTACCAAATACAAATCCTAACAAGATAGTGTTTAATTAGAATTTTGCTTGAATCTTCACTAAAACATAATCAATTTTTCAAAAACATATCTAAAAATATCAGAGTGTTTTCTACTGCATTTTCCCCCTCGCCCTCTCACTCATCTTCTTTATGTTTCTAGTATCCAGCATTTTTGTACTCCATCAATTCAAGTGCAAGAGCAAAAATACAAAGCAATCAATTATCATAATAGTAAATTAAATCTTATTTCCTGCAATCTCCCCTCTGTGCTCCACAGTCTTTCCCTTTAGCTCACACTTCCTGCCTTCAATTTGAATACAAGGAACCTACTTTTAGCCCTTAACACAGAGACAGACACTGCCCACCCGCCCCCTGCTACATAAACATAACCGCTCACCCTGGCACTCACCTAGTTGGAAGATAGAGACCAGTACTAAAGCTGCCAAATATCTGTACCTGAAAGAAAGAATGATTGTCTTAGAATAGGTGACAAGTCATGCGGTCATCCTTCCATCACTTCTCACTTTTCACTCCCACTCCTAGGTAAAATTAAAACTGCCCTGCAATTGGGGGGATACCAAAAACAATCCAACAAAATCTTTACATTCAAGACCTGCCCCAAGATTAAGAAATACAGGTTGCTAGTTATAGAACAGTTACGGGGATGTAAAGTACAGCACAGGGAATACAGTCAATAATATGGTAATAACTATGTATAGTGCCAGGTGCATACTAGACTTATTGGGGGAATCACTCTGTAAGTTATATAAATGCCTAACCACTATGTTGAAACTAATATAATATTGTATGTCAACTGTAATTAAAAAGAATTTTTAAATCTGTATGTATATAAAAAGACCTGCTTCAAGAAGGAATTTTTAAAAACTCAGTACTAAGAGATGGAAGAATTATTAGCTTCGCCCACACTTGCTCAAAACCAAGGACTTTCCGGTGCCCAGTTCAAACCCTCCACAACTTCCAAACCCATAGCTGTGGCCCAGAAGGGGGGTGGGGGGTGGGGGAAGGTGTCCCAGGCACCAAGGTTCAGAACCGAGGATCTGTAGGTCACTTCACGAGAGGAGGGGAGTCAGCTCGCTGCCTGGCCCACGGGGAGAACACCTGCTCTTCAGCAGCCCAGCTCATCGCCACCCCTGGTGCGTCAGCAGTCACGGCCATTGGTCACTGGTAGGGGAGGCTGACCAGTCAGGACAGGAGCCTGCGGGTGATCTGTCATAACTTGGTCAGAGGACACAGCTGTGCTGCCTGTCCCATGCACTGGAAATGCCCTTGACCCTCACCTCAAAGGGACACTAATTCAACCATTGTAAAAGTGGTATGTGAGGAAATAGTTTCAAATTTCACTGAAAATGAACTTATGCTATGATGAGTGGTGGGGGAAAGGTCAAGTTTCAAAGCTTAAGGTGAATTTAAAACAAGAAAAATAATCACAGCATTCCCAAAAATCTTCCCTTAGGCCAGTGGTCCTCACACCTGAGTGCCTCAGGGCCACCTAGAGGGCGGCGTGTCAAACACACGTCCTGGCCCCTCCGCCAGGGGGCATCTGACTCAGGAGGTGCACTGCTAACCAGCTCCAGAACTAGGGCTACCCCTGGAGAGCCCTGCCTTGGGCCAGTGAGGGGACACAGGTGTGCACAGACCCGACAGATGGTGAGTCTCAAGTGCTCACATTTTCTTGCATGTGACACAGAAAGACAAAGACTATACCCACATCAGCCGCTGGCCAGAGGTCTTTGACCACAGTCTCGATCCGTTTCACCACCTCTCTTCTCATGGCTGCTTCTTCAGGACAAGGGGACATGAAGTTATAAAAATCAATTATTTCCTCATGAAGTCTAGAGGACAAAAGAGAAAACATACTAGGGTTACAATATAGCTTAACCAAACTTTGTGCTGTTATTGGATCAACATGACATGACCATATATTTCTGGCCACTGACAATTGCTCTCTTCTTCTGATAACAGTACGTAATGAAATGAAAACTCCGGTGGGCCAATGACCCAGTGGTGTTTAGCATCGCAGATAACACGGGTGAATTCTGTCAATACCACATACTACAACTTTCGACTGGCATTTTAAGGCTTATCCAAAAGAATCATTTCTGTGACTTTACATTCAGAACAGAGTTCCATCCACGGCAGACGATAGGCAGCTCTAGCGGGTGTGGCACAGTGACAGTCACCCAGGCACACCACCACAGCTCCAGTGTGCTCCACGCACACTAAAGAGCATGCACAGGTCTGAGACAAGCCAAGGACGGGACAACGACCCGTGAGACAAGGAAGACACCTGTCCTCAGAAGCCTGGCTGCTCACCCACCTGCTGACATGGACCGTGCAGGCCTCCCAACCTCGTTTCACACAAACGCTGACCCCGGAGGCAGGAAAGCCCCACTCAGTGCAAGACTCAAGTGTCCTCCCCTTAAGGAGACAAGATGGACAACAGCCAACTGCATGTAGGCAGAGCTTAGTAGGGCCGCTCTTCATTTCCGAAGAGAGGTCTTCAAGGGAGGACTGAACTCCGAAAGCTGCCTTGCACTTCTGCCTCAAAAGTCGCTCTGTCACTGCCAGAGAAAAAGCCAGGCCCATGGGGATGGCAACAGCTTGTGGAGCTAAGTTGCAGCACCAAAGACCTGCTCCGAAGGCTCCTAAGGAAGGAAAGATGGTCATCCTTGGTTCCTTTTAGGAATTAAAGGGAGGGGTGTGGGTGGGAGCCAAACAATCCAATCCTAGGAATCATAACAAATCTATTTGCCTGCTTCCATTCCAAGTTTGTTTAGAAAAGCAAATAAAGACAAAATAAAATTGCTCAATAAAAATACAATAATAATATTAGCTCGATAGCCAGCAAAATAGTCCACAAAATAGCAGGACCTGTTAGTGTCAAGTTACAATGGAAAGGGGCATCATAGTATCTTACTACGTGTTATCTTACAGGGGCTCACTGAAGGCCCATTTCAACTCTCTCACCTAAAGTTCTGTCTCCCCCAAATTCATCTGTAGTGACCATTCCTAACAGTCCCAGCAGGCCTGATGGCTCCTTGAGCCCACTGAGAGCACACAGTGGGGTGCAGTAGGAAAAACATCCTCAACACCCTTGGTCACAGTATCTCTGCAGTATGAGTTAGTTAGGTCATCACTGGAACCTAATGTTTGTCTACCATGTTTAATTAAAAAATAAGTAAAAAAAACCCCAACTTCACCCTAAGCATGCTACCAATTCAGCCATCCAAGGATCCAGTTTTCAGCAATTCTAAAAAGGTAGTGAGTGATGCAACACTAAAATCAGCAAATTTTCCAAACTGTCTATCAAACGGCAAGATATTAAGGGTAAAGCTTCTATTACATCAACAGTTACTGAGCATCAACTACACACTAAGCATTTAAGCACATCCCTTCAAGCAGCTCAGCAGGCATGTTAAAGCCTGAGGTGTTACCTAAAATCTCCCAGCACCCGGCATTGTTGTTACAGGACTAGCTATGTCTGGTCAGCAGGTTAAGGCCCCCAGCGAGGAGCCACAGGCGACCCCCTCTCCGTTGGAAGGACGTCACCGCGGAGGGCTGTCCGGCAGGGGCTGCTGGACCAGGCATCACCTTGGTGAGACGTTCCTGCTCCTGGTAAGGACACAAGCCCTCCTGCCCCTCTTAGTTCTGTGCTGGTAGCAACAGGAGTATAGAAATTTGGAGACAAAAAATAAAGATGTAGACCTGGAATGATTAAACCACTGGAAGAAGAAGACCAGAGCCCGTGTGCTGAAACGCTGCCACGTTCCACAGATGGGACACGTGGACTCACCTTGGTAGCCGGGCGTTCCAATCTGTCAACATGACGCAGGGCTGCACTTGCAGACTGGAACGCACTATCAGCACTCTCTTAAGCTGTGTGCCTCTGAAATCACGACAGGAAACTGTCCTCCTAGCCTCCCAGGACCCTGCCCTCCACACCTGGCCACACCAGCAAAGGGACGAGTGTGAAGGGAGACCACGCAGCCAGTCTGCACAGCCGCCACCCGATCCCTGGGACACCGTCAGTGTCCTCCTGTCTCCTGACTGGCTCCTGACACAGAGGAGTCTCCCAGCATTCCCCTGCCTGGTATTTCAGGAGGGGTTAATGACAGGCCGCAGCATGCCCAGGCTCCCAGAGCAGGAAGTGGTGCCAGGGGCACACACGGGCCTCCTGACGTCAGTGTTGCTGTCCACTGGGAGGACACGCTGATGATACACCTCCGGGAAATGGGTTCCCCTGGCTCTCAGTCAGCAGCCCCGCTAACAAATGTCACGTGGTAGGGCTTGCTGCTCTGCCCTGGAGGAAGAGAAGGGCTCCTGCTGGAGACCGGCTGGACCAGAGACTCCAGCATCTGCGCCCACTCGCTTCCCTGAGGCAAGCAGGGGCCCTGAAGGCCACGGCGTGACTCCGGGAGCCACCCTAGGACTGGGTCATTCTGGAGTGTGATGGCACCTTTGGCGCAGAAAGACACAGGAAGGTCTCAAAAAGCCACCACGGCTGCTTCCTCCTGCTGGGGCTCTTCCTCTTCGTGGAGCCCTTAAGTAGAGAGGGCGCACCAAGGGCTGGGTGAGGCCTGGGGGGTCAGGCAGGGAAGGGGAGCCACTGTCCTGCCTGAGAGGAAGCGAGCGATCAGAACAACTCAACAGAAGCCTCAGGAAGACTGCCCCCCGCTCGCGCCTGGCACTCACTGCCCCCCCCCCCACCGTGTTCTTCCGGCCATGGCCACATGGTGGTGGGCTGGAGTGGGTCTCTGCCCAGGGAAGCGACCCACTGACCTCCAGGGGAAAGGGGCTGCCTGTTCACGGCCTGATCTCCAGGTCAGTGCTGGCTCACAGTGGGGTCCATCAGCATGTGAGCAAATCAAATCAAGTTCTGATACACATTTGGCTTATGACCTTGTCATTTGAAATCTACGTTCCCTACAAAAGGACATAAAAAATTAACATTCCAAGAAATAATATTTTACCCCTGTAGTGGCTAACCTGATTTGTTAGCTGAACCCATTTAAATGGCCAGCTACCCTTTTAGAAAAGTAAACGGTGCTAAATAAAATAGTTTGGATTATTTCTTCAATACTAACATTACCATAGTTTTAAGAAACTGCGTATTTTGATTACGACAATGTCCTTTCACAAGTAGATGCTATCGGCCACATGTCCAGCCACCAGCATCAGACACAATACAGGTCGTTTCATTAGTCTAAGACTTCTGATACTGACTATACCCACATACTCAATTCTCCAGTTTCACAGAACGTCTTCATGAAAAGTTTTGATCATCTCTCCTCAAAAACGAAAATGAGTAAGTATACTTTTCTCACATATCAAAATTTCAAAGGAATTGCACAGCTGACAAGATGTCCACACAAAAACCGCCCTGAGTCTCCTGACCCACAGACAATTTAGTCATTGTCATCAGTTAGAGCTCAGCGTCAGGCCACTAGCATCCAGTCTCCAAATCTTCCAAGGAGATTTCTAGGCTGTGACCATCACAGAAAAATCTCCAAAATGAATCACAGAGGTGGCATCTCAAAGCCAGCAGGAAACTACGGCCGCCTAACAGGGGGCCCTGGGACGCTGTTCCAACCCCGTTTCCATCAGGCAGGAGCTACCGGGAGGCTTTCTGGGACGGCTTCTCAGCGGGGCACTCCCACAGCCCTCCGCCTTCCCCTTCCTCCGTCCTGCACTTCTGCCCCATGGCTGTGGCTCCCAGAAGGGCGCCCAGGCCCTGATGGGGTTGGACCACCATTACCCATTACTTATGTTCTTTGTAGCCAAACCCAGCCCTACGGGGTAGCCTAAAACAACAAAGGTCCCCACCTTGTTCTACACTTGAAAGTATGTTACAGATTCAGAGTTAAAACTGTTACCTGAAAAAAATAAAATGGAAGAAGGAAACACAGGAAACCATCAGCTCCCCCAAACCTGAAGGACTTTCCAGACCCCAGTTCCAAAACAACAATCACAACACCAAGACTGCCAGATCCAAATAATTACAAAGGAAGTCTATCAAAAAACATACTGAGTGTAAACAAATCGCGAAGCAAATGACAACTGCGCATGGCAGAAATGAATATGAAGACAGGCTGCAGAGAGCAGGCCTCTCACCAGGCGCCTGGGGAATGAACTGCACACTCGTCCAAAGGCTGACAACGGCATGCCTCTCCGAGCCCCATGGCGCCACGTCTGGGAACCTGTGCTACGGACACTGAAACACACCCGGGGATCCAAGGCGTGCTCGCTGCAGGCCTGCTGGTCATAGGGCCCCACAAGGTGACACGCTGTCCCTGCACTAAGGAGGAGAAGATGGCATGACAGACTGTCGGTGTAAAGACAAAAGAAGACATGGCCGCACTTACGCACGAAGGTTCAGACACTTTTGCACCTGAGTGCACGAAAGGTCAAAAAGCCCCCCCCCACCCCCTTGGCAGTATCCCCAAACCAGCAGGAAGCCACGATCACAACAGGCTTCCCAGCCCAGACACTGGGCTGAGCTGGGCGAGGGAGCATTCGCTATCCACTCCACATACCTCAGGACTGCTTGAATTTTTTTTACAAGAATGTACTCATCATATATATAAATTTTCAAATGAAAAGGAAAAAAGATCATTATACTTTCTAGACGAAAAACAAGGCTGTACACAGAAGTCCGCCCTTGAGAATGTTCATTACACCATTGCTTATATGAACCATTTGGTAATAGCAAAATGTTAAATACAACACGCAAGTCAACTGTAGTTCCAGATGATGAGATTACTTATGATTTTTATATTTTTTGCTTGTGTGCATTTCCTAATCTTAACAATGCATACAGATTCCTTCATTAAAGAAAAGAGAAAGAGAAAAGAATGCCCAGTCAGTGGGGCTTCTAACCCGATGCCCCGTGCCATTCCAGCTCATAAGAGGCAGCGAGCTAACCGAGTGCCATCAGGGTACGGGTGCGGGTTAACCAGGCCAGGCCCTAACGCCACCATCAGGAGGACGCACAGGACAGCCAAGCTGTCACAGGGAAAGTACAAACGTGGCCCAAGTGACTCCAGCCAGGCACCGTGGAGAGGCCCTCCTGCGATGAGTGCGGCTACAAAGAACCTGAAATGTGGCTAGCACAACTGAGGACCTCCATGTTTCATTTCCTTGACTTAAATCTAAACCGTCACATATGGCTAGCGGCTACCCCCTGCGACAGTGCAGTTCTGGCTGCTTCTTCCTCAACTCAACCCAAGACAGCTGAGCAACACTGATCTCACCAGAAGGTTGACGCACTCACGCATCACGTTTCTATAACACGTTTCTGGAGGTTTTCCAGAGCTGGACGAATGGGCTCCATCTCTCTCCCAGGTCCTCACTCCTTCCTTTCATCCTTGGAGGCACAGAAGCCCAGGAAATAAGAAGTGGCTGCCCCAGGGCTCCAGGCCCGACTTACCCTCCCCCCCCCCACGCACACACACGCACACACGCACATGCACACATGCACACACACACACGCATGCCGTCCTGGGGAAACCAAGTCAAGCGATGAAACACGCTTTCTAGTAGGTGCACAGACTCTTCTGTTAAAACTTGCTTTCTCTAAATTAAACATTTTTAAATCTTAGGACTGAACATGGACAAATAAGACCAATGTCTGTCAAAACTAAGCATTACAGTTCTTGGTAATAAAATTTAAACACATACTGCTACAATTACAGAACTGTGGTTCAATAGCTTAACAAGATGTTAGTGAGAATGGTGCCTGATTAGTAAGTAACTGATGCAATTGTGGAATCCAGCAAAGTAGACTCCTCCTCCATCATTACTAAAATGCTTTTTCCTCAACATTTTAACATGTCTTTCAATCAATGGCTGAGCATCAGATCAGTTTAAAATTAAACGTCTTTCTTTCTTCGTGGTACATTTCATGGTACACATTGGTGCATCTTTCTAAGGTCAGCTGATCTAACAGGAAGTTGTCTATATGAAGTTTATATTTTTGACCCTCAAAAACAACTAGTTCAAACTGGTCAACTTTTTGCAAGCAGTGGCACCTCAGACCCAACAACATATGGCATCTTGAGGAGGCAGCAAGAGTGACAGAGAGGTCCCACTGGGACATGAGGCCTGCCCTGCCACTCGGCAGCTACGGGGCGTGAGTGAACTCTGCAGCCCTCGGTACTACGAACCAGACCTCATCCCAAGCTGAGGATCAGTGTACAGACTGCCGCGGGGTCCAGAGGTCACGGCAGGGAAGCAGAGCTGCTGCTGCTCTGCGGTGGCGGCTTTAACCTCATCTTGGTTGTGTCATTAATGTGGGCAGGCGCACACGGGGGGCGTGGGGGGAGGGGGGTCTGCTGTCACAGAAGGAGCACTGCAAGCATCAGGGTGTACAAATGCAGCTCGCCTCTGATGGCCTGACAGCAGAGGAATTCCGGGACTCGCCATGGCTGCTGGCCCTTCCAGAGCGGGTCACCTGCACCTCTGAGATTCAACTGGGAAGAATCTCAGATGGATACATCGCAATGGAGCAAGGCTTGACTGACTCATTTTCTGGTTATTTTGAGAAAGATAGAGATGCTGAGACCAGAGTTTTCAGTGAATTTTAATTTTTATCATGAAACTACTAGAGAACAGACTTCTGAAGCATTATTTCTAATGTACTTTTAAAGTAAATACTAGAAAATAAAGTTCTTTAAAAACTGAGAGGCATTTCTCATCTACAATTATTCTGAGTCCAGACCCATTCAAAAGGTAATGAATGACTTCTCGAGTTTTAGTACATTTCCCAATTTCTGCTTTTAGTACCAAATAGCAAGATCAGCGATGCTTCAGTATCTGTCTTAGTACCTGGCATATGGGCGCTGTAAATACTTATAAAATCCACCTCAATGAGCTATTTTAAGGTGAAAGACGGACTATTTGGGTAGAGAACCAAACTATTTAATTTCAAAGCTAATGAAACTCCTGATGATAACGATGACCAGTTCAGGGGATTCTTTTTTATTTTAGAAGCTGAGCTGGTGGGGTACAGAGTTCCCAACTGTACTAAATTTGAATGAAAGCTAGGGAGGCCTGAACTGCTCAGGAGGGACGGGGAAGAGGGGCAGCCCCACCCCTCGCCGTTTCAGTGCCTCCCGCACCGGGAGACTGGGAATCCAGCCCCAGACAGAGCTGGCCCCTTCCCCAGCACAATCTGGATGCTGTTCAGAGGTGGCCTCTTTGCACTTGACCAAGGACAGGCAGATGCACTGCCGCTGGTAAAGAAAACAAGGGACCCAAAGTGAGGACCATGACATGGATTTAAAAAATAAAACCAGAAGGCCGGCCGTGTGGCGCGTTGGTTAGGAGTTGGCTTGGGACGCCAGCTCTGAGCAGCAGGGCCCCAGTTCGGATCCCACATGAGGGCCTGAGGGCCAGTGACGCTGCGCCCTCTACAGCTAAGATGGTGAACAACAGCTCGACCTGGAGCTGGGCTGCGTGAGTCGCCGGCGATGGCGTAGGCTGCAGTGGGCTCCTGTAAGCTGCCGTTGAGCAGCTGGAAGCCAGCATGAGCTGCCAAGAGCCGCTGTGAGCGGCTATCCTGTGACCGGCGACTGATCTGCCTCACCCGGGAAGAGCGCAATGATGATACCAACATGGGCCAGTGAAGCAATGTCCTCCACAACTAGACTGAAGAACAAAAGGACAGCAACTTATATGTTCCCCTTCCCCCAATTCCCCAGCGCTGTTCCCTGCCCCAAATTCCCCAATAAAATCTTAAAAAAAAAAAACTGAAAAGAAAAAAAGAAAAGGAGCAAAAGACACATGCCAGTAGGTTCTGGGTGCTGGTCTGCTCTGCAGGGGGGAGGGGGGGTAGCGGTGCGGGTAAGTCTGCCTGCTCCCCTAGATTGTAAGTCTTGTGGGTGCTTCTGAGCAGAGGTGGTCAGAGTTCAGATTGTATTCATCGTTTTTTTTTTTTTTAAGGGCAAAGAGAAGCCAGGTGAGTGAACACAGCCTCCTCTGATGTGCTTACAAGAGTCTCAGCACCTGATTCCACTAAACACGAGCAAGCTGTACTCTTAATGTTAACATGGCCCAACCTCCCTCCTCTCAGAACTCCCAGAACCCCCGACGCTGGGCCCCATTCCTGTCCCCACTAATAAGCAGGTGAGGTGGTTTACCTTTCATTCCCCAAGGATGCAGTCAATTCCAAATGCTTGGGAACACCAAGTTTTCCCATTACGATGTAAAATCAAACAGAAAGCACTAGAAACTATCTTCAACTGTTAAGTTATTCTCCCCCTCTCTCCTCCTCTCTCCAATTCTTAAGGCTTCAAAAAGCCAGTCATTTCTCAGAAATTAGAGCTCCCGCCCCTCAGCTCCACAGTGTTCACTGTGTGCTTCTTTGCCAGAAACGACGCCTTAGTGAAAATATTTGGAGTTTCCGCCTGGACTCTGGATTTTAAGCACACTGGACCAGAGCCCCCGCTGGACCAGACACAGGGCAGAGTCTGAGCTGGCGTCCCTCCTCACTACCAGACAGGAGGGCTGCTAATGAGCAAGTGACAAGTGCACACATCCGTCAGGGAACGGCCAAATCACTTCTCCTGTCAGGGGTGGGCCACCTCTTTAAAGTAGTTATTTACTGATATAGTTACTGAGCTAATTATAACTCATTCTTATTTATTTTTAATTATGGTACAAGACAATTGATATCTGCTCCAATTATTCAGAAGCCGTGCACCAGGCCTCCAAAGCTTTGTTAGATTTTTCATCCAAGCTCAAAAGTAGAAGGAAACTCACTGAAACTGCAAACTAGAGCCCTCATGTTTCCAGAGCGCGCCTTTCTGTTGTGCATGTGGGGGCTGCCACGCCAGGGCCCCCACCAGCCTGTTCCAGTCTGCCCTTCCTTCAGCTTCTCACCAGCCTCGCAGAGACCCACCTGTGCCCTGTCTTCAGAGGAGCTTTGAACAAAGCTACAGTGCACGTGATTTCACAAACATTAATGAAGAGGGAGGCCCTTGAATGAAGCTGCTGCAAGGTGGGGGGCCCTGAGAGCTAAGCAAGTGACAGGAAGCGGGTGCACCTCCTTGGAGGAGGGCAGGCAGGAGCTGGGCTAGGAGAGCACTGCTGCCACGGGGCAGGCCAAGGCCAACCCAGAGTCAAAAAGGCTAAGACCAGCTAGCAGTCACTTAACAGCCAGGACAGAAGGCGCTGCAACTCTGGAATCATAACGCAGTGACTAAGGTCCATGCAAACTCAGCTCCCAGCAAAAGTGTGCTTCCCTCCCGCTTCAAGGCCCCTCCTGGGATCAGTCACGTTGAATCCTGGCGCAGGCAGATGTCCGAGGGCCTTTCAGAGCCTAAGCTGAGATGAGCAGAGGAAATGGCACTCTTCCACAGAGCAAACCCAGGCTCGCCGCAAATGCCACGCCAAGGCCCTGGGGCCACCGGTGACCAGAGAACTGCAACAATCTTCTCTTCCCCTCAGACAGAAAGCAAGAGCTCAGATACCAGAAGCTTAAAATTAAGCCATGGCAAAGGTATTTAATTGAATGCATTTCTTCTGAACCCACTGCTAGAGAAGACAAGACAAGCTGATATGGTTTCTATAGCAGGAACTCTGGTAAGGCACCTGGGCGCTTCCCACAGACCAGCATTTCACAAACTGAGTGGCACGCAGGTGTCCCACAATCATTACGACGCCATTCTGCATTATAACCCCAAGAACCACTCCACACCACAAGCACCTGTTGGAGCAAACCCAGCCGCAGAAGCACCCCCACTTGCTGAGCACATCCTCAACCCACCATGGGGCAACACGACCCACGGGCCTCCGTCTTCTGACAGTGGGCTCCTAAGGAACCCACAATGCAGTGGAGCCCTCAGCCGGGCGAGCTGCCGGGGCACAAGGAAAGGCCGAGAAGGCCCTTAGCTGAGCCTTGGGAGTCGCTTCCTCCTGGGCTGGCTCAAGCCTCCTGCCACCCAGCTCTGCCTGGCAGCCGCAGCACAACTACAGACCACTGCAGGCTGCCTCGAGGGTGCTTCCCACGGGGCTACATCTGAAAGTAGTCCCTGTCATCTTTCCAGAGATCCCTAACCTCAATGGGAAGGTGGGCTGAGGCAATCTTCTGAGGAAGCTACATGTAGTAAGAGTCTGCTAACATTAATATTCCGAGATGCTACACGATACCAGCCACATCGCCGGCATTTTCATTAGAGCCGCCCGCCCAGTCTTTGAAGCAAATACTACTGTCTCCAATTTACAGCTAAGAAACTAAGTATTCACTAGACAGATGGTAACTGGCCAGGATCACATGCCCGGAAGTCCAACGCAGAGCTGTGTGCTCTCAAACTCGGTGCTCAGCCCCAGACTGGGAAGCCACACTTAGGAGGCGACCCGACACATAGAAACGTGTGGAAGCTCACTGTGGTCCCTTTACAAGAGTGAAGAGTTGTAAATACAGCTCTCTGATTATTAGGAAACCATGTACATCCACACAGCATTTAAAACATTGTTTATAAGAGCTTTCCAATGACAGGGGGAACCACTTATCTAGAATTAGATTTAAACAAACAAACGCAAAATGATCCCTTTGCAACATACTTAAAGCAGCATTAAAAATAACAGAATGAAATACGCTCAAGTTAGCAGGAAAATTATGTGTAGTTTCTATGTTTTCCCGATTTCTTCCCTAAGTACATTGCAGCCTTCACAATCACAACAGAAAAACAAACAGTTATGTCAGCTTTGCTGACCAACACTGCCTTTACCTTGGAAGGCCCGGAGAGGCCGCACGGAGAGGCCGCACGGGGCTTGTCAGAGGGCTTCTTTTAGGGACCGACCCCTGCGGCCTTTACAGGCCACACCAGGAGGGCTTTCCCTGCTGGCTCTGTCTGTCGCAGCCCCCAGCCAGCGGTCCTCCCGGCATCCTGCATGTGCTAGAACGACTCCTGTGACTGTTCAGCCCTGAGACCCAGCCAGGCTAAAAGGCCCATTCCGCACTAAAGCTCTGCTTCTAGTGCCACCCCAGGTCACTGGTTTAGGAAGCCACCCCACACTGCAGCATACAGCCCCACCCCACCCCCACCTCCAAAAAAGACAGGGCTCCTGAAGAAGCTCCTCTGCAGCTGCGGGAGACTGAACGCAGAGGAGACGTGTGAGAAAGGGGGTGTTCTCCTAAGGACCCCAGCTCTCTGGCCATGCCACACCAGGCACGGCGAACAGGCCTCCTCCGGTGGCAGCTCCCCTCCCGGGCACCGCTGAGAAGAATTCTGAAGTTGCATTCAGACTTATAAAGACCTCAAACTCATTAGTGACACTATCCTATCAACGTGCTTAGGATTAGCTGACATTTGCCGGCTGCTTGCTCTCTCCCGGCGCATGGGAGTGTGAGCCGATAAGCACCACTATCACCTGTGGACAGCGGCTGGGAGGTTACACCTGCCTGGAGCAGGGGCAGCACCTGCCAGCAGGTCTCTGGGCTCCCAGCGCCGCTGGGGCCTGGCTGTGCTGCCGCTTCTGCAGGCCTCTTGCCCTGCACTCCACCTGCCCCCCACTCCACCTCCAGCGCCTTAAGCTGCTCCTTCCCCCCCCCCCCCCAGCTACGGCCTGGACCACGGAGCAGCAACGTCAGACTTGCACAGCCTCTCCCTAGTGCTGGTGCTCTGACCCGATGGGACAAGTTGTTCCAAAGCCCCTCAGAGCAGGAAAGCCCGGGCATGGAGTACGCCTGATGGAGGAAGGACTTGCCGATCACCGACCCCGTCACCCAGACTGGAAAAGCCCCAGTGTGTCCAGTTCCGGGCAGCCTGTGGACCTGAAGGCAGAATCGGACGTGCCTCAGATTTCTCCACTCACAGCCAGACATCCTGGGGACGTGCAGAGGCTCTGAGGCAGAGAACCGTGTCGCCCAGGCACCCAGCAGGCTTCAGGGACTATGGCACCAAGTAACTCTTCTTTAGAAACTTGGCCACAACACACACAACGGAAAGATCCTGATGAGCGGAAGGGCTGGAGCCGGCTGGCTGCCTGGGCCCCGGCAGCGCAGAGGGTCTCGCGTGAGAACCACGGGCACCGGGCCCAGGTGGAGCACGGCCCAGGCTCAGGGCCAGGGGAGCACTGTCTGTCGAGCGCGAGCGGGGAGCCGACCCTGAGGTGCGGACACGGCACAGAAGGCAACAGAGATGGCCCGTGCCTGTGAGCCACGCGGGGCAAGACACACCCTGCACAAAGCCCAGCAGGGAGACCACCACCCCGAGAGCCTGGGGATCTGAAGGGGCTCCCGGGGGCGTCTGGGTGGTGAGCAGGGAGGCTATGTCAACGCAAGCCAAGACTAGCCAATCGCAAACTGTGGTTTCCTGTGGGGTCAGAGCTGCCCACTGCTTTCCAGCTAGAGAACCTGCAGGACCTCAGCTGCTCTGTGCTTCCACTTCCTCATGTAAAACACGAGGATGACGATGGTCCTCCCCCACATGGCACTGTCATGAGGATTTAATGAGTCCAGACAAAGTACTCAGAATAGGGCCTGGCACTGAGTCAGACCTCAATAAACGGTGGTGATTATAATTACAGAACAAAACAGAAATGCTTAACTCATGCTGACAGACGACATAATACAGATCAGGAGGTGGAAAGATATATAGAGGCCTGTCTTAGTCTGCTCAGGCTGCTGTAACAGGATGCACAGAGGGGGCGGCTTAAACAGCAGCACACGCGTCTTTCTCACAGTTCAAGGGGCTCAAGTCCAAGATCAGGGCACCAGCATGCCAGGTGGTGGTGAGGGTTCTTCCTGGTTTGCAGACAGCCACTTTCTCATCACCTTCTCCCCTTGTCCTCATGTGGTGCAAAGCGCGCTCTTCTCATAAGGCACTAATAACCCTGCTCACCTCCCAAAGGCCCAGCCCCAAATACCATCACATTGGAGGTTGGGACTTCAACAGATGAATTTAAGGGGACACAATTCAGTCCATAGCAAGGTCTAACATTTCTACCCTACAAAGCAGCAAGCAAATCACAATGGTTTCATTAAAACTTTTACTGATTTTTTTTTTGCACTTAGCCACTTAAGATTTTTATTTTTTTTTTTTATGTTCTTAGTCTCAGCAACATTTCTTAGAAAGTAGATTTTTTAATCTAAAGTTGAACATTACTTTCACTTTCAGGCAAAATTAATAATTTAGTAAACTGTATTTAAAGAGAACATGAATTGTGGTTACGAGCTCGCTCAAGTGTGCGAGCTCTGAGCAACAGCAGTTCAATGCCCAGCCCGACCTGAGCTGCCGCTGAGCTGCCAACAGGTGGCAGGATGGCTCAGCTAACAAAAAAAAAGACTAAAAAAATAATAATAATGAAGAGACCATGAATTGTCAAGGAAGCATTTCTGTTAACCAATCTGTGTGTCCATCATACATGGGCCTAGAGAACAGCCCATAATTGCTTTCTTCCTGTTGTCATTCCTGTTTGGACTGTACCCTCTTTGCTCTACAGGTCCACTGGTTAAAAAGATGGCTATGGACCAGATCACCTGGGCTCCAGTAACGGCTCTGCACCTACCGGCCATGTGAGCCTGGCCAGCCGCGTCACCGAGCCTCACTTCCCCTTCTGCAGAGTGAGAGGACAAGAGGCCCTCCCTGTCCTGGGGGGGGCTGCAGGGGATGCTGCATAAAGGGGCAAGGGCTCAGTCGGGCCAGCGATGCCCGATCGTTACTGTGACAGGTGCTGAGGACCACTCGTTTGATGGGAGCAAAGGCAAAGCTAGAGCACCTTCCTGCTAAGGAAAGCTCCGAGCGAGCAATGAGCCTCTTCTCAGCCACGGCCCTTTCACTTCCTCTGGTTTTACTCTCAACACCCATCCTAACAGGCCTTTTTCACTCTTAACCATTTTCAAGCTTCAGTTCATTCCAAGTGTTACCCTGTGACAATTCTCACAGGTTCCCATTCTTTGGAATTTGGTCTTGGTTCTATATTCTTATTTCTACCCATCATGACTGTACTTAGGTTTGTACATCAGTCTGTTGTGAGTCAGTCTTTGCCAGAGTCACCAACTCTTTAAACAGATTCATTCATCGGCTTTTTTCCACAACTTATACCACTACTTTAGTATTTCTCTGCATGTCACAGGCCATGCCAGGTTATCCTCTTTCATATTTTTGGCCATCATTTCAGAGTTGTTCAATTCTCATAAACCAGTTTGCTTAAATGTAGAGAAATGCTGATAAACAAAATGCTCTTTCCTGTGCCAGCCACACCACAGCTTTCCCTGTGCCAGTTCCCCATGTCCCTGCTCCTCACAGCTGACCAAGTGCCCAGGGAGGCGCTGAACTGTGGTGGGCTTTCCCATCCTTCTAGCCCAGGGCTTTTATTTATTGGTTACGTCTATTCAGGCTTAGTTTGTCTCTCTTTAACATGAGTTATTGTCAAAAAGAACTGGGAGGATGCAGGTCCAAAGCAGCGCCTGACACCGAGGAGGCCATCAAGAACACTCACGGGTCCTTCTCTGGGTCTTTCAGCTGTCTTCAGATAAAACAGCAACTCAGCAGATGCCGCTTTTTTGGTAGACTGCACCCCCTAAGAACAATTCCGACGGCGGGGATCCTGCTACCTCCGCCGCCGCGTCCCTCCAGGTCAGCTCTGGAAGGCCTTGGAAAGCAGGACGTTCAGTGGACTACAATAGCAGGAGGCCTTCCTGTCCCTGGAGTCCTCCCTCCGTTCCCCCCCATTCTTCCTTCTGCACTTGACTGTCAGAGTCCTTAGAGGAGGAGCCAGGACCCCTACCCCCCATCGCCACCTGGGATTTGGTCTCCACAGACACATTTAAACCAGGTTTTCAGGGCAGATTAGTTGCTATCTTCCATCCCTGCATCCTGGGGATGTCTCCTTCACTTAACACTGCTCGGAGCTCCCCGACATCAGTGCTGGACTGACATTTCCAAGTGCAGCATCTTTTGCCAAATCACATTAGCCTGTCTAGGCTTTGGTTTTCCATCTACAAGACAGGAGTAACAGGACCCACTCCGTGAGCCTGCTCTGAGAACCCAGCGAGGGCTCTCAGACAGAGCCCCGCGCTCTGAGCTGCTGCTGTGCGGCTGAGGAGCTGCGGATTACAGCGTTCAGCAGGCGCGCCGAAGCGCCGAGACCCATCACCGACATCCACAGACCAGGCACTCTGAGCCGGGAGCAGGCCAGGCTGCACTCTGCTGTGAACCTAGCTTATACTTCATGTATTACTGAAACAGCAGCCCTTTGAAAAGCATTTACACTAGAAGCTCGGAAACACTATTTCTAGAGCTTTCCAGTGGTGACTTGCTGGGTAGCACAGCTTTTGTTGTTGTTTTGAGTTTGGATTTATTCAGGCAACAGTTAATCAAACATTATGTTTTGAATAAAGAGTCTCAAGTTATTGTAGTTCAGTGCTGCCCAAACACAGTGCTATTTAAATTTTAATTTAAACTCAATACAACTAACACTCAGTTCCTCAGTTGCATTAGTCATGTTTTAATGGCCACATGCGGCCAGTGGCTACGGTGCTGGGCTACACAGAAGCAGGACTCTTCCCCCTTCACAGAACACATCCTGGGCAGCGCTGCTCTAGCTCGGCCTGATGGTCCTGGGCCCCCACCTCTGTTTTCTCAACTACACACCGAACATGCTAGAAGCTGCAGAGCTCAGAGAAATAACACAATACGCACTTCTACTATGTGCACAGAACAACAACCTTAAACAAGTTACACACAGCAGCACACGCATAGCTGATAAAATACATCAGGAGTACCCTTAAAGCTCTGGGGAAGGTTCTTATTTCAAAACTGGAGAACACATTACTTGGGCATTGTTTAAGTTTTTAAAAATAGAAAAGAATGTCCTGATTCAAAGGGAGAAAGCATTTCCACAGCATCATGGCAGTCCGTCCCCAGCTATGTCCACAGCCTTGCCCGAAGACTCGGCCCTCAGGTCTTCAGCAGTTTCTCCAGGAGAAAAGTTTTGGCCTGAGAGGGAAAGTTGTCTGTGTTTTCAAAAACCAGGCAAAAGGCATTTTCTGTCTAGTTGGCAACAAGAACCACCTAAGTTTTGGTTTCAATTTCCTCAGAGAAGAGAGGAGAAAAGGAAAGCAAAGGCCTTTCTAATCCGTCAAGTGACAATTTACACATAGCTCCAAGTCTCCTTTATTGAATGTGTCCCTGCGAGGGGACATCACAGGCCCTGTTTCCCAGGTGGAAAAACTGCAGCTCAGAAGTCAGAGCGCACGGGGAAACCAGCCAGAGGCAGACCTGTGAACCAGGCTACATGAGAGCATGGCGCGGGCTGACGGAGCAACTCAAGGCCCGGTGTGTGCCTCCAAAGGCTGGGAAACAGATGCCAGCCAGAGGCTCAAAGCAGAAAGCCAGATATAATTTGATTTTTCGTTGTCTTAAAGTCCTGCATCCTAGCCATTCCTTCAGACCCCAGGATTCCAGAAACATGACGATTGTCTGCAATCTTTTTCAAACATGGAAAGATACAAACCACCTAGATGCACATGTTATCACTTAGGAAATTAACTCTGATCAAAACCCACAGAAGAGCCTAAATGGTGTGCACAACAGCTTATTTGGGAATTAGAGCAGAAACCCACAATAAAAACCCACAATAAAAAAAAAAAATCAAAGACATGCCCTGCCAATGGGAACGTCAGAGCTGATCCCA
This sequence comes from Hipposideros armiger, assembly GCF_001890085.2. Lineage (NCBI taxonomy): Eukaryota > Metazoa > Chordata > Mammalia > Chiroptera > Hipposideridae > Hipposideros > Hipposideros armiger. The sequence goes on along the minus strand of NW_017732376.1, from coordinate 220,399 downwards.
TCCGGTCCACCTGTCAGTGTGGAGACTGATAAATCTCTGCACGGAGACCCCCCAGTCCAGGACAGGGTCAGTGGCCACCGCCTCCTCCTGGATGCCAGCACACGCCTCCAAAGCCCAGGACATGCGTGAGCTGGTCACAGGACACGCACCAGGTGGCCAAGCTTTCTAACTTTTCATGTTAGGTATTACTTTTTACTATAAAAGAGACCAGTTAAAACTAAGTGGGGACACCTTTCAAATACAGGATAGAATTTTTGGAATGTTTTGTTTTTGCCTTCGATATTGCAAGGCATAAAACTGCCTTAACCACACTCTTCAGAAAGATAGGCAGATAAATTGCAAAAGATTGAACTTTTCTGTATTTAAATAACTTCAGAGATGGCAATCAAATCTTTAGAAATTCTAAGGGCAACAAGAAGTTATCTTTAACATTTGATTTAAAGTATTTAGACTTGCCACCCCTGGCTTGCCACCCCTGGCTTGCTCATCTAAGCTAGCAGGTCCCCTCCCTTCCCTTCCCTTCCCTTCCCTTCCCTTGTTGGTTCGTTCATTCGTTGGAATGTTCCATTCATCCATCCATTTCTCCTTCCTCCCTCCCTCCCTCCATCCCCCTTCCCTTCCTTCCTTCCTTCCTTCCATCTCTCCCTCCCCCGCTTCCATCTCTCCTTCCTTCCATACATCCACCTCTCCTTCCTTCATTCTTTCCTTCCTCCCTCCCTCCCATCCATCCGTCTGACATCCATCCATCCATCCGACATCCATCCATCCATCCAGCCGACACGTACTCAGGTAGCAGCTAGCATGTGCTTGGCTCTGCAAATGCAGGCTGAAACACAGCCGCTTCTCTTGAGGGGACACAGGGGAGCAGTGGTCGACTCTGTAAGAGCAGCAGTATCCACAGAAAGCGACCAAGGGGGAACCATTTGGGAGTCTCCTTGCTCTTCCTCCTGAAGGGAACAAAGGGCTCTGAAGAGGAGGTCCAGGCAGCGCCCCCTCCCATTCCCCTGGGCTGCAGGACAACTGACGTGGGGTCTTCTGCAAAGCAAACATGGACTGCTATGTATTTAGAACTGTCTTCCCGAAGTGACTTGGGTGAGTCACCAGCCACCCTTTCCCCCAGCATAGGAATGACACTTCAACTGGCCAACGTAAGCTAGCACATGAACAGGACTTTTCAATCACCGCAATTTTCATGCATTCATTCAGATGGCTTTCCAGAAAACTTTTCTTAGATGACATATTTTAAGAACAGTCCACATGAGAGAGGCACAGAAAGGCATTCATAGCTATGGTCACTTTGGTTGCCCAAGTTCAGTGGTGACAACCAAGTAGAGGACAGGACCAGCAACCTGCAGGAGTCGTCATCGCGATGGGGGGAGTCCAGTCGAGGCACAGAAGATGGGACAGAACACCACGACATCCTCGTCACCCATTTGCCCACGGCAGGGGAAGTCTACCTACAGGAGGATGTCTGCATGTGGCAGGGAGCCCCAGAAGATTCTACACCTAATCCCCGGAACCAGTGGCTCTGAGACCATCTCCACCCCTGTGATCGTGCTGTATTATTCCAAGCCTTTAAGGTGAAGGGTACCCAGGTGGGCCTGACCCAATTCCAGGAGCCCTTAAAGCAGAGGACTTCTTCCAGCTAGTGGAGACCTGGTCAGAAAGATTCAGGCAGCCACTGCTGCTTTGAAAATGGAGGGGCCACGAGCCAAGGAATGCAGGTGGCCTAAAGTAGCTGAGAGAGGCCCCCAGCTGCCAGCCAGCAAAGAACGAGGGGTCTCAGACCTACAACTAACTGCTAGGAACTGAATTCTGCCAACGACAGAAATGAGCTTACAAGAGGGCCCTGAGTTCCAGCCCAGAATACAGCAGCCAGCACCTTGACTTCAGCCCGGCCACCCCCGACCTCTGACCCACAGAAACTGTGAGACAATAGCCAGTGCTGGTTTAAGGCGCTGACTTTGCTGTCATTCGTTACACAGTCGCAGAAAACCAGTGCAGCACGGAACTATTGGAATAAGACGTTTAACTTGCAATGCAAATCCCGAATTGTCAGAGGAAATGCACCCCGACCTCCCTGGGAGGCACATCTGCACCAGGGCAGGTGTCTCGGGCAACTGTCTCGACACCGTGATCACCAGAGGGCAGTCTGAGCAGCTTCTCACCAACAACGCCCTTTTCTACCGGCCAGATCAGGGGCTCTTTTAACTGTTTTTCCTTTCTAAGCCCCAAGTGCAAGCGTTTTCAGGGGCCTTTCTCCATCACGCTGGCTAAGCTGGCAGCCAGGGGCAGGTTCCAAAGAGCTATTTTTTTATCCCCAAAGGTTAGTTCCCATAAGCCCAGCGGGCCCCACGTTAACGCTCATCTGGGCCACCTTCCGCCTCTAACCATAGGCACAGCTCAGACACTCTGGTTAACTCTTTCTCCCCCTGTGCCCTCGGAAAGGGCAGTCTGCTGAAGGACTGGGAGCAGCAAACCAAGCAGAGGGCACCCCGCCCTTCCAGGCACAGGCGGTGGGCAATCCCAGCAGGCTCCTCCTCTAGGCAGAGATGACAGGAAGTGACACACTGAGGGCAGTGCTGGGGGCGTGGTACACCCCCTCCAGAAGCAGGCACGAAAGGGTGGCCAGCAAGAGAAAAAGAAAGCATTACTGCAGAGGCCCCTCCCAGGCAGCCGGGTTAAAAAGCAGACCTCCTGGCTGTCACCATGCCCGCTCTTAGCCCAACACCACATGGCCTCTGAGATGAGCTCTAACAAGCAGGCAGGGGCGGCAGCATGGGGCCCTGGCAGAGAGGGAGAGCAGACCCCCAAGCAGGGCCCACAGCAAGAGCGCCCTGGAGGTCTGCTCAGAATTCCAGGCTTTAGTCTAAGTTCACCTAAGGGGGGCTGGGGGTGCCATCACAGGGCTCCATGGGGCAGAAGCTGATCGAACCTGCTGGTAGATCACCTCATTGGCAGTGCTGGGAAAGGCCCAGCGGGAGCAAGAGTACATGACAGATGAGCACCAGGAGCTACTGGGCAATCTCCACTAAAGGTGACAACAGTGTACATGAGGGCGAAGAGGATGAGGTGGAGAGAGACTACACAGGACAGTGATGAAAGACTAGACACGAATGAGCATGATGGGCATGTGATCTGCACACCTGGACAGACAGCGCTCACAGGCGCTAGGTGGGGCCACTCTCCGAGGAGGCCCAGGCTTGGGGATCAGGACCCTGAGACTGTGTCTCCCACGCCAACCCCTGCCCAGATCCGAGCAAAGCACCTGGCAAGGAGTGGGCTCCTTTATTAAGAAAAGCAACAGCAAGGGACGTACTGAGGCTGACTACAAAGCTGCAGGTAGGAGGACAGCACCCAGAGCCCCAGTGGTCAGCACAAGCGCATGACTGCCACTGCCAGAGGCTCATGAAGGGACAAAGCGGGACTCCAGGCACCTGGGCCCCAAAACGCTCTGTGCCTGAAGACCACATCCCTTCCTGTTTTCCCAGTGCAAGACACTGAGCCACTTCCATCTACATGACTGGCTGGAAACCTGAAAGTCTCCCCCCAAAAGAACTCTTGGGTATAATTCCACACATTATGAAACTGCTCCCACCACCTCTTCTCAGAAAGGTCTACAAGTGAGAACCGGAAGGAGAGAGGGACGAGGAGGCCGGGCTCCTCCGTGGTCCAGCGTGCATGCTCAGGCTCAGGGAATCTAAGCACGTAATCCTTCTGACCCAAGCCAGGTGAAACACGTTGCAGAACATGCAGCTATTAACGTGGAAGACACATGCTTTAAAGTGATAGCAACTTGTTTTCCAACGTAATTCAAATGAGAACAAGCAGACTGATAAGAAAGGTCCTTTAAGTTTAAGAATACCAATATCTATCGTAGCAATCAGGAAATTAGGAAAACTTTAATGTTTGTAACAACCCTAATACCCTGAGAAATCCTTAGCATGTAACTGCACAAAGAAAGTTTATAAGATACTGAAATGAAACCTGTGTACAAACACTTTACTTCTAGATGCTCAGAAAAGTATAGAAAAGCAAAGGCATTGGTAACAGTCACATGAGCAAGATCACCTGGGACAGCTCCACTCCCCACCCCAAACACACACTTGATTTTTTTTACCAGTCCTGGCCATCTGTAATTGCACTAAATTTAAATAAAACTTCTAATATCCTCTACGCTGGTGTGGAAATATTTAAACTAATAACGGCATCTTCCAAAAAAAATAAGTTATGTGCTACAAACATTTTTTTCTTTGAATGCTATTAGTTCTTTTTTAAGAAAAGCTGCAGTTAGTTGATGCTTTTCATGTTAATTTCAGCACAAAATTAATCGTTACAAGCCCTCTCCCAAAAAAGTCACTTCTAAATTAACTGTTGGTTAAATTGCATCACTACCAAAAAACTAAACGTCTTTTCAAAGGACTCTGCCAAAAAGAAATTAAAATGTTAACATTTACCCTCAATTTGATTCAAATTCCTGGCAATACTAAATCGTCTGCAACTTAATTACATGCAACGCCACGCCTATCTGCACCCCACAGTGACAGTGGGTCCCTCACACGTCTTGGGGGAGGAAAAGGGGGCAAGTATCAGATCTCCCTTTCCAGTCTCCAGAGGCAAAAAAGGAAAACATCTGCACAAGCCGGATTCAGCGGCCCCTCCCTGCACTGCTGTTATCGTTCTAGGACCCGGGCAGGTCACTCGTTTATAAAAGCTCATAAATAAAAATCTTGTAGCGGAGTCGGGCCTTGGCCTCCGACATCTATCCATGAAATTAAAGGGGCGCCCAGACGGGGACGTTGGAGCGCCCGCGGCACCCACGGCGGGGCCGGGGTCCCCGCTCGGGGCGCCGCGCGCAGGGCGCAGGACCCCCCGCCGCCCGCGCTCCGCGC